>NW_020699781.1:0-4882 GCF_002925995.2 Terrapene triunguis | reverse complement strand
GGCCTGAGCTCTGAACTGTTACTTGTGTGCTCACTCCCTGCATAAGGACCGGAGCCTTAAACTGTTATTGGCTTTGTAGCGGGGCGGCCTGGCTCCCAGGCGCCCCTGTGAGGGACGAGCCCCACCCCAGAACGTCTACACGTGGTGCCTTCTCTGAGGAGTTCCGCCCAGGATGTGGGCGCGAACTCTCGACTCCGGGGAGAGAGGGGCTGGGGGAGAAAGATCCCCCTCCCGAGAGATGGATCTGTCCCAGCTCTTGGCCCTGGTGACGGAAACCCAGGAGCGGCAGCAGGCGGCCCAGTCGCAACAGCAAAAGGAGCAGCAGGCCGCACAGCTGCAGCAGCAGCAGCAGCTTGTGGAGCAGCTAGGAACGCAACGGAACCAGCTCGTTCAAGACCTAGTCACCCAGCACCAGGACTTCCAGCGGCAATGTCTTCAGCAGCTCGCAGCGGCGCTGGCCCGACCTGGAGAGACACAGCCGGGAGGCGCAGCTGGGACCACACGGCCCAGCCCCCCGATCCGGCTGACGAAGATGGTACCCGGCGATGCCCCCGAAGCCTTTCTCGTCACCTTCGAGCGGGTGGCAGTCGTTGCCGGCTGGGCCCCGGAGCTATGGGCTTCCATCTTGGCCCCGTACCTGACTGAGACCGAGCAGACGGTCTATCGAGGCCTGTCGGTGGAAGCAGCCCAAGACTACAGCCAAGTAAAGGCTGCCATTCTGGACGCCCTGGATGTGAGTCCCGAGACTTTCCGCCAGCGGTTTAGGAATCTGACCTACCCCACGGGGGCCCGGCCTCGGCGGGTGGCCCAGGAACTCCGGGAAACCTGCAAGCGGTGGTTGCAGCCCGAGCGCCGAACGTCGGAAGAGGTAATGGAGCAGGTGCTGCTAGAGCAGTTCACCCACGTTCTTCCACCACGGGGACGGGCCTGGGTCCTCCGCCACCGGCCAGCGACCCTGGCCGCCGCCGGGTCACTAATGGAGGACTTCCTCGCGGCTGAAACGCCGATAGGCCCGGGACTCCAAGTAGCCCCACCAGGGGCAGAGCTCCCTAACCCCGAGAAGAAAGGGGCACCCGCTCAAGCGGATTCACGGGTTTCCTTCCGGGGAACCGAGGATTGGACTCGTGCCCCGGTGGTATCCGGGCGACCCGCTCGGATCCCGATCCCCACCGGGCGAAGAGACCACCGAAGTCCGCCTGGAACCCACCCTGGGACTCGGCTCCGGACGGGACGGGCAACCCTGGGGCCCTGTTTCTCCTGCGGGGAGTACGGCCATCTCCAGCAGGATTGCCCGGGGCTGGAGTGTACCTTTGGTCAGGTCTGTGCAGGGGAGGCTCGTGCCCGTCCTTCCCAAGCGGCTAAGATCACCGTACCGGTGGTCGTTGAGGGATACCCGACGGTGGCCCTCCTCGACTTGGGCTGCGGACAGACACTAGTCCGCCGACACTTCGGTCCCCCGGCTGATGCCCGACTGGGGGAAATTCGCCTGCAGTGCATCCATGGGGACATACGGCCCTACCGGAGTACCCGGGCCCAACTGACGATTGAGGGGGTCACCCGATCAATGGTGGTGGGACTTGCCCCGCGACTGGCATACCCCGTGATCCTGGGTCGGGACTGGCCGGAGTTTCCAGCAATCCTCCGCCGCCACGCAGGAGATGACCCGCGGGCCATGCCAGCCTTAGAAGGGGAGGCCCCCGAGAGCGAAGGAGAGGAGAGAGAAGCCCCCGAGACAACCAGCTCGGCGGGAGAACCAGAGAATGCTCCCCCAGGGGCGGGGGAGGATCCCTCGCTCACCACGGACTTTTGCCGGGACCAACGGGCCGACCCCACACTTCAGCGGGTATACGAACAATTGGCCGTGACGGACGGGACTGTCCTCGACCCCGGTCGAGTGGCCCAGTGGCCACACTTTGAGTTGCGGCAGGAGCGCCTGTATCGGGTCGAACGGGACCCCCACACGGGGGAGACCTGGACCCAACTCCTCGTTCCCCGGTGTCATCGACGGTCCGTCATGAAGTTGGCCCACGACGTCCCCGCGGCTGGACACCTCGGTCACGAGAAGACCCTGGCCCGGATTCTGGGACGCTTCTTCTGGCCGGGGGTGTACCAGGAGGTAAAGAATTACTGTAATTCCTGTCCGGGCTGCCAGTTGCCCGCCCCGGCGCGGACTCCCAAGGCCCCGTTGATCCCGATGCCCCTAATTGAGACCCCCTTCGAGCGAGCTGGCCATGGACCTGGTGGGGCCTCTTCCCAAGAGCAGTGCGGGGTTTCAATACATCTTAGTGATGTTAGACTATGCTACCTGGTTCCCCGAGGCAATTCCCCTCCGGAACATTACAGCCCGCACCATCGCCGATGAGCTGGTGAAGGTTTTTGCCCGCGTCGGCCTACCCCGCGAGATCCTTACGGATCAAGGGACAAACTTTACTTTGCGGTTGCTCCAGCAGGTGTGTGAGCTTCTGGGGGTCAAGCAACTGCGAACGTCAGTCTATCATCCCCAGACGGACGGGCTGGTCGAGAGGTTTAACCGAACCCTAAAAGACATGCTCCGTAAGTTCCCCCAGGAGGACCTTCGCCGATGGGACCAGCTACTCCCACCCTTGCTCCTGGCGGTCCGAGAGGTCCCCCAGTCCTCGACGAACTTCTCACCGTTCAAACTGCTGTACGGCCGTCGACCGCGAGGCCTATTGGACCTAATGAGGGAAACTTGGGAGCAAACCCCCTCACCGGCCCAGGGCCTCTTAAAGTGCGTGATCCAGCTCCAGGACCGTCTTAAGCAGGCTGGAGACCGGGCCCGAGAGAATTTGAAAGCCGCCCAGGAGGCGCAAGCCCAGGCCTACAACCGGGACGCCCAAACACGGGACTTTTCACCCGGAGACCGGGTATTACTCCTTCTCCCCTCCAGTGAGTCGAAGATTCTGGCTCGCAGGCAAGGGCCGTATGAGGTGGTCCGGAAGGTGGGCCCGGTTACATATGAGATCGACCAGCCCGATTGGAAGAAGAGGATACAGCGGTACCACGTCAACCTACTCAAGCCCTGGCGGGAACGGGAAGGGCTTTTGATTAACCCCTACCCACCAGAACCCGAGCTAGGGCCCCAGATAGTCCATACCCAGGACCCTGAGGAACCCCAACTTGGGGAGACCCTAACTGAGGACCAACTCAAGCAAACCCGGTGCCTCCTACGAGCCTTCCGTCACACCTTCACGGCCCAACCGGGAGCCACCACCCTGGTGTACCATAGGATCCAAACGGAGCCGGGGGTGGTGATTCGCGGCGGGACCAGGCCCTTGCCATATCACCGGAGATGCGTTGTGGACGAGGAGGTATGGGCAATGCTGGACCTGGGGGTGACTGAACCCTCGCACAGCGAGTGGCGAAGCCCAGTCGTGCTGGTATCAAAGCCCGACGGCTCCCAACGGTTCTGCATCGACTTTAGGCGCGTGAATGCCATCTCCAAGTTCGATGCCTACCCCATGCCCCGGATAGACGAGCTGTTGGCCCGGTTAGGAGGAGCTCGTTACATCACGACCCTTGACCTTAGCAAGGGGTATTGGCAAATCCCCCTGGACCCTACTTCCAGGGAGAAAACTGCGTTCGCCACCCCTACGGGCCTATACCAGTTTACCCGAATGCCCTTCAGCCTCCACGGGGCCCCGGCCACGTTTCAGCGCCTGATGGACCGCCTCCTCCAACCCCACCAAGACTACGCGGCGGCCTATTTGGATGACGTGGTCATTTACAGTCCGCAGTGGGAGGACCATCTTGAAAGGGTCGCAGCCGTCCTGAGGTCTCTGCGGGCCGCCGGGCTAACGGCCAACCCGAAGAAGTGCTGCATCGGTCGACAAGAAACTAAGTATCTGGGGTACGCTATCGGACACGGACAGGTAAAACCGCTGGTGGACAAGGTGCAGGCCATTGCGACCTGCCCCCCGCCCGCCACGAAACGGCAGGTACGCCAGTTTCTGGGGCTGGCGGGGTATTATCGACGCTTCATCCCCCAATTTGCAGCGATTGCCGCCCCCTTAACGGGGCTCTTGACGAAGGAAAGCCCCCGGCAAGTGGTCTGGACCTGCGAGTGTGACGAGGCCTTTCAAACCCTCAAAACAAGCCTCTGCCAAGAGCCAGTCCTATATAGCCCCGATTTTAACCAGGCCTTTGTCCTGCAAACAGACGCTTCGGAGGTGGGCCTCGGGGCAGTCCTCTCCCAAGAGATCGGCGGGGAAGAGCATCCAATCCTCTACATCAGTTGGAAGCTGTTCCCCCGAGAGAAGAACTATGCGGTGGTGGAAAAGGAAGCCCTAGCCGCGAAGTGGGCTTGTGACGCCCTGCGCTACTACCTCCTAGGAGCCCCTTTCATCTTGGTCACCGACCACTCTGCTCTCCAGTGGTTGGCCCGCATGAAGGACCATAATATGCGGCTACAGCGGTGGTACTTGGCGCTGCAACCTTATGCCTTCACTGTTCGCCATCAGGCCGGGAAAGACCACGCGAACGCCGACTTCCTTTCCCGCCTAGGGGGTATGGAAGGGTCTGGCCCCGGTACCCAGCCTTGAGGGGGGGGCCGTGTAGCGGGGCGGCCTGGCTCCCAGGCGCCCCTGTGAGGGACGAGCCAGAACGGCTGCCAGAGTGGGCGGAGCCACCGCCGCCTGTCCCCGCCCCCCGGAAGTCAAGGGGAGGGACAGAAAGTATAAAGGCCAAGCCACAACTCTCAGTAGCTGGCCGGCAGCGGGAGAGGACAGACGCTGGTGCCCGAGCTCCCGCGGGCCTGAGCCTGCCGAGAGCCCGGTATTTAATGTTAGCCTTTGTTTTTTAAACATAGTTCTCTTAGTTAGCTTTTTGGTTCTCATGTTTCCAATATGTTACGATCAGTTCACTT
>NW_020699780.1:382-1101 GCF_002925995.2 Terrapene triunguis | reverse complement strand
CCTGGAAACCCCAAACTTTAAAGCTGTCCAGTTTTACCCCTTCCTCTCCCTCCCCGCCCCCCAAATGTTTTTCAGTGTCAAAATTAGAAATAGGTGCTGAGTGAAGGGAAAGCGAGGGGTGGGGAGGGGATGAGTAAAATACCAAAGAGGGAAAACCCTGTGGATTGTCAATTTCAAGGGGGAAGGAGGTTGTTGAAAAAAACCCGGACAATTTCAGAAAAATAAAAACTGAATTTTTATTTAAAAAAAAAAGCCACTTGGAAAAAAGTTTGAAAAATGTTGACAAGGTTTAGCTGGAATCCATTTCTTCTCTAACACGCCCGGTTCCATCCCTTCCTCACAAAGGGATCCCTCTGGCACTGGTGAGAGTTGTGCTCCTGAGGTCCACCCCAAGTTTTCCTTTGCTCAGTGTCAGCTCCTTACCCCTCGCTATACCCACGGGACAGGCTGGTGGGATGGTCTGGAACGTGTAGCAGTGCTGGCTGTTGCATCAGAGCCTCAGCCCCTCGCAGTGTTAGCGTGGATGGGTCTTTACAAACCATATTCCAACATGAATGACTTCATGCAACTGACCACACACTTTGAGCTAGAACAGCCCTACAGTGCAGGGCAAGCTGTTGCACCCCACAGTGACATGGGGTCATTTAGTGGGACTGTAATAACACAGAGTTGTACCCAGGGCTGGCTCCAGGGTTTTGGCCGCCCCAAGCAGCCAAAAA
>NW_020699780.1:0-282 GCF_002925995.2 Terrapene triunguis | reverse complement strand
TCCAGGGTTTTGGCCGCCCCAAGCAGCCAAAAAAAAAAAAAAAAAATCCGCGATCGCGATCTGCGGCGGGAGGTCCTTCGCTCCGAGGGGGAGTGAGGCACCGTCTGCCGAATTGCCACCGAACAGCTGGACGTGCCGCCCCTCTCTGGAGTGGCCGTGCCAAGCACCTGCTTGGTAAGCTGGTGCCTGGAGCCGGCCCTGGTTGTACCTCCTGTACCCAGCAGAATAATGAGGCGCTGGTGTCTCCTTTAGCTCGAGGCGTGTCCTTTGTGAAGAAGCACC
>NW_020699779.1:0-1353 GCF_002925995.2 Terrapene triunguis | reverse complement strand
TGCACACACACAACAGGCCATGTCTCCACTTTTCCAAGCATGCCTACCACTCACAGTCTCCCCTCTTCCTGGAAGCTGACAGCAGGGAACAAGAGGGACAGTTGCCCCCTGCAACATATCGGCCCCACCCAGGAGTTGACTAGCTCTCCACTCTCATTCACTGTCCCTTGCTCTGTGACAGTGGATCCATCTGTAACCACCTGCCCTCTCTACCTGGCAATACGGGAGGGAGTGCCTCTGTGACACAGAGCTGATTGCACAGCCCCTTTCTTCCACTGCTGGCCACGAGGGTAGGAAATGGGCCCAATCTGTCACTACCAAGTCAGGTCCCTGCCAATGCTCTTAGTCACCGGTGCCTATCCAGGCCTGACCCATGCAGCTGGCACCATCCTTAGCAGTGTCAGCACAGAGGAAGGGAGCACACTGGGCTGACCCCATGCCCACTGCGAGAGCTGTCAGAGGGGGGAGACTCTGACACCAGGCCCTGTGAGCAGAAGGCCCCTCTCTCCGGTTAAAATCCTCATGCAAAAATGTGTTCTTCACATCCAGGATCCCACCCCTCATGTTCCGCAGGGTGTGCAGGTGCTTCTGAAAGGTCTCCTCTATCTCCAGCAGGTTCCGGGTCATCTGGGGACACCGGCGTCCAAAGAAACAGGGCAGTGGGGTTTGCTTCCCATCCTCCCAGTGGGCAAAGTGCTGCTGGCAGTCGCAAACCTATTGGCAAGTGCACCGCAGTGTTATCGGGTTTGTCTTCCCATTGCTCTGCATGAATCCCACCCTCATCCCCATTGACCTGCTACCTCAGCGGACACATTTCTAGGCTGTGGGAGCACCTAGTGGCTGCTGGGAGATGTAGTTCAACCCCACCCCATCTTGGCAGGGCAGCCACCCACCTTGATATTATTATTGTTATCTATATAATAAGACTCCAGGATTGTCACCCATCTGTGTTTCACTCTGGAGCCTTGAATGTCTGTTGAGTCAGTGAGGAGGGATGGAAACACCTACAAGCATGCTTGGGAGCTCTTTCTGTTCAGAATATCACTAGGTTCAATCATCACTGGGTTTTGCCATCTGTTACCGTCCAATTTTTAAGGTCCCAGCTATTTTGACTTTACGAATTATACCCGTGCAAAGCAAGGCATATATCTACGCCATGCGAAGAGTCCGTGGTATCAGAGATAACTCAACCAAACAACTGTCAGGGAAGGTCTAGTTATTACATAGTCCCACCTTGAGTGCAGGGGACTGGACTAGATGACCTGTCCAGATCCCTTCCAGTCCTACGATTCTATGATTCAACCAGCACCCTTACTTTACAGCTAATTTGCATGCAACAATTTAATTGGCTGT
>NW_020699778.1:0-1353 GCF_002925995.2 Terrapene triunguis | reverse complement strand
TGCACACACACAACAGGCCATGTCTCCACTTTTCCAAGCATGCCTACCACTCACAGTCTCCCCTCTTCCTGGAAGCTGACAGCAGGGAACAAGAGGGACAGTTGCCCCCTGCAACATATCGGCCCCACCCAGGAGTTGACTAGCTCTCCACTCTCATTCACTGTCCCTTGCTCTGTGACAGTGGATCCATCTGTAACCACCTGCCCTCTCTACCTGGCAATACGGGAGGGAGTGCCTCTGTGACACAGAGCTGATTGCACAGCCCCTTTCTTCCACTGCTGGCCACGAGGGTAGGAAATGGGCCCAATCTGTCACTACCAAGTCAGGTCCCTGCCAATGCTCTTAGTCACCGGTGCCTATCCAGGCCTGACCCATGCAGCTGGCACCATCCTTAGCAGTGTCAGCACAGAGGAAGGGAGCACACTGGGCTGACCCCATGCCCACTGCGAGAGCTGTCAGAGGGGGGAGACTCTGACACCAGGCCCTGTGAGCAGAAGGCCCCTCTCTCCGGTTAAAATCCTCATGCAAAAATGTGTTCTTCACATCCAGGATCCCACCCCTCATGTTCCGCAGGGTGTGCAGGTGCTTCTGAAAGGTCTCCTCTATCTCCAGCAGGTTCCGGGTCATCTGGGGACACCGGCGTCCAAAGAAACAGGGCAGTGGGGTTTGCTTCCCATCCTCCCAGTGGGCAAAGTGCTGCTGGCAGTCGCAAACCTATTGGCAAGTGCACCGCAGTGTTATCGGGTTTGTCTTCCCATTGCTCTGCATGAATCCCACCCTCATCCCCATTGACCTGCTACCTCAGCGGACACATTTCTAGGCTGTGGGAGCACCTAGTGGCTGCTGGGAGATGTAGTTCAACCCCACCCCATCTTGGCAGGGCAGCCACCCACCTTGATATTATTATTGTTATCTATATAATAAGACTCCAGGATTGTCACCCATCTGTGTTTCACTCTGGAGCCTTGAATGTCTGTTGAGTCAGTGAGGAGGGATGGAAACACCTACAAGCATGCTTGGGAGCTCTTTCTGTTCAGAATATCACTAGGTTCAATCATCACTGGGTTTTGCCATCTGTTACCGTCCAATTTTTAAGGTCCCAGCTATTTTGACTTTACGAATTATACCCGTGCAAAGCAAGGCATATATCTACGCCATGCGAAGAGTCCGTGGTATCAGAGATAACTCAACCAAACAACTGTCAGGGAAGGTCTAGTTATTACATAGTCCCACCTTGAGTGCAGGGGACTGGACTAGATGACCTGTCCAGATCCCTTCCAGTCCTACGATTCTATGATTCAACCAGCACCCTTACTTTACAGCTAATTTGCATGCAACAATTTAATTGGCTGT
>NW_020699777.1:0-10962 GCF_002925995.2 Terrapene triunguis | reverse complement strand
ACTCCAAGCTATATCTGATGGAGGTGGGTAGGAGTTTAAAGGTTAGCGGGAGGGAGTACCGCCCTACCAAACGCGGCATTATCCCGTGCTTGGGAGATGATCTCATGGTGTGAGGAAAAAGTGTGGACAGAGGACCACATGGCAGCCCTACATATGTCCTGGATAGGGACGTGGGCTACATAGGCGGCCGACGAGGCTTGCGCTCTCGTAGAATGTGCCTTTACGATAGGTGGCAGGGGAACCCCTGCCAAGTCGTAACATGTGCGTATGCACAAGGTGATCCAGCAGGAAAGGCGCTGGGTGGAGACTGCTTACCCTCTCATACGCTCAGCTGATGCAACGAACAATTGCGAGGATTTCCTGAATGGCCTGGTTCGGTCCAGGTAAAAGACCAGCGCCCTACGTACATCTAGCGTGTGTAGGCGGCATTCCTCGTTGGAGGAATGGGGCTTAGGACAGAGTACCGGTAGGAAAATGTCCTGATCCATATGGAAGGCGGAGACCACCTTGGGGAGAAATGCAGGGTGTGGGCTGACCCTGCCAGCAGGTAGGGGATCTTGGGGGACAACTACTGCACTGGTGGGGTGCAAAATAAACTTTATTAAGAAAATGCAAAAACAGGGAAAATTCAATAATGAGGGGTATGGGGTTTGTTAAGGTAGACAATTGGGGAGGGGTTTCTTTTAGTAAATAGGATAGGGGGTTTCAATAGTGGGGTACAATACAGTGGGGTACAATACAGTTGGTAACCAATTAACACTGAAGTATAAATGTAACAGGTAGCTAACAGTTTCTATGTAAAGGGTGTGTCACAGCAGCATATAACCAACTAACAGTTATGGGTAAAATGTGTTAAATAACCAACAACTCTAGGTAACAATGTGTCACAGTGGTGTAAATGTAAAATGTGAGGTGTGTTAGAGAGAAAAGGGGTAACCAATGGGGTTTTATGCTAGACTTCAGTAATACAATTGAGGTTTGGCAGCAGTGGGAGCGGGGTGAGCACGTGGGGGAAGGGATTAAAAGAGAGAGAGAGAGAGAGGAAGAAAGTGGTAGAGGAGTGAGGTTGGGGGATGGGGGAAGAGGAGCACGTGGTGGAGCAGAGGCCAAAGACAGAGGGAGATTTAAACTCAGGGAGACACAGAGAGCAGACAGGCTGCAAGTTTAAACAGCAGAGAGACAATTATAGAGAACACAGCAAAATCTTATCTATGATTTAACTTAACCAAGACTACACAAATTAGCAAGTAACAAAACACAATGCAACAATTCTTTAAGCCTAACTTACAGAGTACAATGCAAGCAATTTTCTAAACCTAATTTAACCACAACTATGCAAAATGAAATTACAATTTATCTAGACTAAAGGCTAAATCTAACCTAATGGGTGCACCTTATACTAGGGGTAGTTCCAGAGGGCAGAGTGTGTGTGCCCAGGATACAGCTTCAAGGGGGGGGTTTAACTAGTGGTGGCTGCAAGCAGGCTTATTTCTAGCAGCAAAGGCGCTGCGGAGCTAGAAACAGATTACAGATACAGACCAAGAAGTTAGCTTGGGTCTGCCTGCTGGGGAAAGAAAGCCAGCAGCTAGAACGAGGGGAGTGTGCAAGAGGTTTTTCCTTACCAATCCCCAAAGCAGCAGCAGGAACAGCAGTTTCAGCATCAGAGGACGCAAAGAGGACTCGATTCGCTTACAATAATCAGGAGATCTCCAGGCACAAATTCATTGTTCGTGGGAGGGGAGTTTAAAAACGGGGATACGCTCAAAAACAAACGAGAGCAGGGAGAGGGGCCCCCAAAGACCCCTAGCTGATCAGACCAGGTGGCAAAGCAAGGACCTTCTCCGGGGGTCTGATTAGAAAATGTCTGGTTTTAAGGGCAAACTCAGGCAGTTTCCCGCCAGTAACTTTGATTGGTTCCCCTTAATCCAGGGGAGGAGAGAAGGCAGGGAAACTGCAGGTAGGCACAGGACATGTCTGGGCAAGTTCTGAGTCACAGGTATGACTCATATGCTCAGCTATGTGGCCACTTTAGGTCTTGCATACCTGGGCAGAGCACCCTACACCGAGCCGGGTCCGAACAAAGAAGCTAGACAAAGGAGCGAAAAGCCCCCCCTCCCTGAGCAAAGCAATGGCTCCAGTCAGTCTGCACAAGCCATTTCCATGAGCAGGGCCAGGCTGTGACTTTGGTCAGTTCCATGGCCGGGGGGGCGGCCACCCAGCACAAACAGAAAGGAAGGAGGGAAAAGGAATCCAACAGGGGGACAGCTGTAACAGACATGGGCAAAGCTGGACTTTATCCCTATGGAAGACCGTATACGGGGGTTTCGAGGTCAAGGCCCTAAGCTCCGAGACCCGACGGGCTGAGGTGATAGCCACCAAGAATGCCACTTTCCATGACAGGTGGGACCAGGAACACATGGCCAAGGGCTCAAAGGGAGGACCTGTGAGGCAGGATAGCACTAGGTTCAGATCCCATTGCGGGACCGGGGCCCTGGCGTACGGAAATGTACAGTCTAGTCCCTTTAAAAAGTGGGAGGTCATCTCATGGGAAAAAAACGAGTGACCCTGCACCGGAGGGTGAAAGGCTGAAATGGCCGCTAAATGGAGGCCTGTCATAACTATAAAGGGAAAGGTAACAGCTCTCCTGTGTACAGTACTATAAAATCCCTCCTGGCCAGAGACTCCAAAATCCCTTGACCTGTAAAGGGTTAAGAAGCTCGGGTAACCTGGCTGACACCTGACCCAAAGGACCAATAAGGGGACAAGATACTTTCAAATCTTGGGGGGGGGGAAAGGCTTTTGTTTGTGCTCTTTGTTTTAAGGGGTTGTTCGCTCTTGGGACTGAGAGGGACCAGACATCAATCCAGGTTCTCCCCATCTTTCTAAACAAGTCTCTCATATTTCAAACTTGTAAGTAAAAAGCCAGGCAAGGCATCTTAGTTTTACTTTGTTTTCTCAACTTGTAAATGTACCTTTTACTAGAGAGTTTATCTCTGTTTGCTGTACTTTGAACCTGGGCTAGAGAGGGGTCCTCTGAGCTCTTTAAGTTTGATTACCCTGTAAAGTTATTTTCCATACTGATTTTACAGAGATGATTTTTACCTTTTTCTTTAATTAAAAGCCTTCTTTTTAAGAATCTGATTGATTTTTCCTTGTTTTTAGATCCAAGGGGTTGGATCTGTATTCACCAGAAGTTGGTGAAAGGAAGGAGGGGGGAAGGGTCAATTTCTCCTTGTTTTAAGATCCAAGGGGTTTGGATCTGTATTCACTAGGGAATTGGTGAAAGGTTTCTCAAAGCTTCCCAGGGAAGGGAATGGTGGCAGCGGACCAGAACTAAGCTGGTAGTTAATCTTAGAAGTCCTCATGCAGGCCCCCACACTTGTACCCTAAAGTTCAAAGTGGGGATACAGCCTTGACAAGGCCGGAGCTAGACCTTGGGTCCTAAGGGACAGGAGGTAATCTAGAATCAGTTGTAGGGATGCGGATGACAGGGAGGCGCCCTGCTCCCCCGCCCACCTAGAAAACCTAAACCATTTGGCAAGGTAGGTCCGTCGTGTAGACGGCTTTCTGCTCTTCAGCAGAATTCATCTGACATCCTCCAAACACCTTCCCTCCTCCTCGTTTAACCATGGAGCAACCACGCTGTCAAGTGAAGCACGGCCAGGTTGGGATGGAGAAGGCATCCTCTCCTGGGAGAGGAGATCCGGGCGGAGTGGCAGCCTCCGCGGGGGGGGGGGGCTGCTAACAGTTGCAGAAGGGTCTCGTACCAGTGCTGGCGGGCCCAATCCGGGGCTATGAGGATAACCCTCAACCAGTCTGCCTTTACTTTCTGCAGGACCTTGCCTATCAGTGGGAAGGGTGGAAAGGCATAGAACAGTTGGTCTGACCACCGGAGAAGGAATGCGTCCGAGATCGCCCCCCTTTCTGCCCCTGCCCTGGAGCAGATCAGGGGGCAGTGCCTGTTCTGGGCGGTAGTGAAGAGGTCGACCCGGGGAGCTCCCCTCTCTCAGAAGATCTGTTGGGCGACTTCCCAGTGGAGTGACCACCCGTATTGGTGGGAAAACACCCTGCTGAGGTGATCAGCTCGCACATTGTGTGCACCGGGTAGGTGGAAGGCCCGTAGGGAGATATCGTGGGCTATGCAAAACTCCCA
Organism: Terrapene triunguis; assembly: GCF_002925995.2. Taxonomy (NCBI): domain Eukaryota; kingdom Metazoa; phylum Chordata; order Testudines; family Emydidae; genus Terrapene; species Terrapene triunguis. Next base: position 6,809 of record NW_020699777.1, on the reverse strand, counting down.
TAGGTCCAGGGCTTCCCGGCACAGGGCCGAGGAGCGCGTTTCCCCCTGCCTGTTGTTGTAATACATTGCGGCCGTGTTGTCCATGAGGACTCTGACTGCCTTCCCGCGAAGGTGCAAACTGAACGCTATGCACGCCAGGCATACTGCCCTGCGCTCCCTGACGTTTATATGCAGAGACAATTCCAAAGTCAACCATCTGCCTTGGGTTTGAAAGTCTCCTATATGGGCTCCCCAGCCCAGGTCCGAGCCATCCGACACCAGGTCTAGTGAGGGAGGGGTTTCTCGGAAGGGGATCCCATTTAGCATATTGCTCAGGAGGGACCACCATTGCAGAGTGGCCTCCACGTTGGGTGGCATCGTGACCACCTTGTCCAGGCTGTCCCTGGACTGGGAATAGTGGGAGGTCAACCAGAGTTGGAGGGGCATCATTCTGAGTCAGGCATGTCGCACCACAGATGTGCATGCTGCCATGTGACCTAGAATTTGAAGGCACACCCTTGCCGTCGTCAAGGGGAAGGCCAAGACCTAGGCTATGAGACTTTTTAGTGTCTCGAACCTGTCCCGGGGAAGAGAGGCTGTGGCCTCTAGGGAGTCTAGCAGAGCCCCTATGAAGTGTATGCGCTGAACCGGTACTAGCATGGACTTGGCCTCGTTCACCACTAGGCCCAGATTCGCGCAGGTGGACAGCAGGAATTGCATCTGGGCCTGTACCTGGGACCGGGAGTTGCCCTTGAGAAGCCAATCGTCCAGGTAAGGGAAAATTTGCCCGTTCCTCTGGAGGTGGGCTGCCACCACTGCCATGTATTTGGTAAAAACCCTGGGGGCTGTGGAAAGGCCAAAAGGGAGGACCGCAAACTGGTAATGGTCCCGCCTCACCAGGAAGCAGAGGAAGCGCCTGTGACCCTCGAAAATATGGATGTGGAAATACGCATCCTGGAGGTCCAGGGACGCAAACCAATCCCCCGGGTCCAAGGAGGGGATGATGGAGGTCAGGGATACCATGTGGAACTTGTAACGGACCATAAACCTGTTGAGGTTCTGTAGGTCCAGAATGGGATGGAGCCCACTTTTAGCCTTTGGGATCTGGAAATACTGGGAGTAAAACCCCTTGCCCTGAAATTCTACCGGTACCCTCTCTACTGCACCCAGGTCGAGGAGGCGTGCCACCTCTTGGTTTAGAAGGGGGACATGTTCCGGGTCCCCGAGGTCCTCCCAGGGCAGGAGTAGTGGAGGGGGGGTGAGGCAAACTGCAACATGTAGCCCCTGGAAATCGTGCTGAGGACCCACTGGTCCAACGTTATAAGGGACCACTGCACTCGGAATGCAGATAAACGGTTGCAGAACACAAACTTTATTAACTGGGGGGCATCCGTGGCAACAGGCCCAGTGGCCCCCCGCAAAGAGTCAAAACCGCCTCTTCCCCTACCTCTTGCCGTTCGAGGGACCTGGTCGCGGGGCCGAGCGGGACTGACCCTGAGACCTGCATCTCTGCTCCCTTGGTCGCTTAGGAGGGGGTTCATATCTGCCCCTGGCGGGAGGAGCGGAGGTCTGCGGCCTAGGTGTGTCCTTCGCTGGCGGGACGTATAGGCCCAGAGTTTGCAGGGTGGTACAGGAGTCTTTCATCCCAAACATCGGTTTGGTCCGCAAACAACGCTTTCCCGTTGAAGGGAAGGTCCTGCATCAGAGACTGGGACTCTGCAGACAGACCAGACAGGAGATGCCACGACACCCTTCGCATGGATATGGCCGAGGCCATAGAACGGGCTGCCGTGTCGGCCGCGTCCGAGGCAGCCTGGAGGGCTGCTTTCGCCGCTGCTGCCCCTTCCACAACCAGAGCCTTGAACTCCTTTTTGTCCCGCTCCGGGCGAAGAGGCTCGAACTTTGGTAGAGACCCCCACAAATTAAAATCATAGCGGCTCAACAGTGCTTGGTGGTTGGCCACCCTACGTTGAAAGCTGGTGGAAGAATAAACCTTCCTGCCAAAAGAATCAAGTCTCCTGGCGTCTTTGTCCTTGGGGGTGGGTGCGGGCTGACCGTGGCATTCCCGATGATTGACTGACTCCACCACCAAAGAGTTAGGTGCCGGGTGGGAGTACAGGTACTCATGTCCCTTAGCTGGAACAAAGTACTTTCTCTCCGCTTTCTTGGAGATGGGCACCAAGGAAGCTGGGGTCTGCCACAGGGCAGTCGATATGTTGGCTACCCCTTGGTGGAGAGGTAGGGCCACACGGCCCGGTGCTGAGGACAGCACATTGAAAAGGGTGTCCGATGGCTCCTCCATCTCCTCAGCCTGGAGTTGGAGATTCGAGGCTACCCTTTTGAGGAGCTCCTGGTGAGCTTTAAAGTCCTCTTGTATAATAGACGGAGGGGCCGTTATGGTCTCCTCCGGTTCTGGCGAGGGGGCCAGTTCAGCTCCCAGGGTGTCGGGAGGTGCCAGTGGTTCAACTCCCAAGACCGAGTCCAGGCCCGGTGCCGCCAGTTCGGTGCCCGTCGACTTTTGACTCTGTCGAGGGGGGGACACCGAATGGGCCTGGGATGCTCTGGCTACTGAGCGGGATCTCGCCTGGGCAGGCAATTGCGACCATGGTGCCCATTGACACCATTGGCCCTGCCACGGTGCCCCTTGCCACTGACCGGCTTGGGTTCTGAGCGGTGCAGGCTGCTCTTGGGGGCCGGTGCGGCTTGGGGACGGGCGGCTGGGTGCCGAGGTCGAGGTTGCCGTTGACCTCACAGTGCCGTAGGAGCGGCGGGAGCATCTACGGTCGTGCCGGTGCCGACCCCGAGATCTGGAGCTCGACGATGATGAGGAGCAGTACTCGACCGAAGTGCTGCTCTCATAGTCGTCCCGGCGATCATAGCTACGACGCTTCGGTGCCGGTAATGCTCGAGGGAAGCTCCGACCATGGTGTCTGGCGGAGCAGGCACTCGAGCCCGAGCGTCTATAACTATGGCGTCAGGATCTGCTCCTATAGCTCCGATTCGAAAAGGAGCATCGACGCCACTTGTCTCTGTGCCTGTGCTCCCGGTGGGGAGTGGAGGACCCTCGAGACTCCCTCGCAGGCGAGTCAGCCAGTCTGAGCGGGGTGGAGGGCTGATGCGAGCTATGTGAGGACCTCGTCGAACGGGGCGGCACACATCCTCGGAGCACGGGCTATGTCTTGCCGGGGAGGGCTGGTGTGCTCCCAACGGCGGCTTCCCTCGGGACCGGGGGCCCGTCTCAAGCGGCGCACCTGGCACTGGAAGGGAGAAGATGTCATGCGCGGCCTGTGCAGCCTCCGGCGTCGACGGCATTCTCACCGCGGGAGAGGCACACGCGGACGGGACTGTGCTACTCCGCTCAGCACGAGTCGGAGGTCTGGGTCCCGAGGGGGATCGTGGGCTGCCCAACTCGGGTCCGGCCTCACCCCTGTCCTTTTGTTGGTGCCGCTGAGTCTTCCCTTGCTTCCTAGCGTGTGAGCGGTGCTAGCTGGTGGAGGGCGCCTCGCTCCGCACCGAGGATGCGGTACCCGGTGCCAAGTCCGATCGGCGCGCCGGTGCTGGGGCCAATGCAGATTCCATTAGCAGGGCCCAGAGCCGGATATCTCTCTCTCGTTTAGTGCGAGGCTTGAACGACCTACAGATTTTACAGCGATCGGTTACGTGAGTCTCGCCCAAGCAGCGAAGACACTGATTGTGCAGGTCGCTTCTTGGCATAGAACTGTGACAGGAGTCACACGACTTGAAGCCTGGGGCACGGGGCATGACCCGCACCAGGCTACTAACTAAGAAGTTATCCAACTATTGGAGAAGCTGAGTACTACTAAGGCTACTAGAAGAGCTACAGCAAAGCTGGAGCACAAAGTTCCGACTACCTTCACTGGCGGCAAGAAGGAACTGAGGGTGGGGGGAGTGCGCAGCTCCCCTTATAGCACGATATAGAGGCACCACTCCAGGGGTCGCAGCGGTGCTCCCCTCCTAAGGGTACTGCTAAGAGAAAAACTTCCGTCACTGGTGCACGTGGCGAGCACACACACCTACTGTGGAATACACAGGAGCAATCACTCGAAGAAGAACTGGAGTTCTCCCTACTCATGCTCCCCATGCATCCCCTCTCGCCCTGCTTGTTCCCCTCTACATAACTGGACTCTCAAGGGGTAACAAAAGAAACGGAGGAAGGTGGAGGCTGCATAACCCCTATACAACTATAGCCCCAATTGTGATGCCCCAAGAAAGCGCTCTTGAGGCCCCCGCCAGCTCTACTCGCTAGGGAGTTCCAATGCTGTGCAGACCCCAGCACAAAAGCGGGAATATGCAGAGGGCTCTGTGTAGAAAAGTGGTGTCCTGGCCAAATGCCAACTTGGGTGATTCCTCCTGTAATTTCAGCCGGCAACGGGCTTCTCCTTTGAGTCCTGTTTTAAACTGCTGAGCAGCAATACTGTTAAACAGCACCTATGCCCCACGCCAGAGGCAGCTGCATTTCAATGCTGGGTTAACTACCCCTGTGCAACACTGATGTGTGACTGGCAAACTCCTGCAATGCTCCCAAGGGAAACTGCCTTTCCATGGTGTGTTAAGCAATCATTGCAAGTCTATAGCTTGTAAAGTGCTTTGAGATCCTTCAGGATGAGAAATATGAGCAGGAGGTATTTCTACAATCAGTTCCTGCGTACCAACAAGACCTATGTTCCATGGCTGACGCAGCCCATGACTGTATGACTAACACCTAATGCAGGGCAGAGAAACATGAGACACGAGGTGTTTGCCAGACAGAGGAGAGGTGAGCCCCAGAATGCCAAGCCCTGGGCTGGACAGGTAAGAAAGGCAGAGGTGATTTTCAGACCTAGCTTTGGCAGTTTCAAGCCTGCACATACTGGAGGTTTTGTGATTGATGCTGGAAATGCTGTTTTGTTGTTACACAACGTATAATTAAACCTGTCAAAGGAACTCACTGACAGAGAATGTTATTGAGGCAAATAGTCAAAAACAGATGAGGTAGTTAGATGAATGAAAACAACATCTTCCATGACAATTGCTTGGGCAGAAATTCCAAGTCTTCAAGATACAGGAAGTAAGGTTGTCCCCTGCTGAACATCGGGATGGTGTCGAACATACACGCTCGCACACACGCACTCCCCCAAGCAACACAGGATAACGTTGGCCTGAAAGGGGGTGGCATGTTACACCTTGAAGCAAAAGGTATTGTCCCTATCAGAGGCAGGGATATCAGACGAGATGAACCATTCATCTGGGCTGGTGCTGTGTGAAGGCAGGGATGCTAAACTACAAGGACGAGTGATCTGACCTGATGCATCAGGAATGCAAGGATACTGGGCTAGATGGGTACATTGGTTTCTCTAGTGCCCAGGAGTCGGCTGGGTTTTCAGTCCTGCCCTCTCTCTCTGACAGGCAGACTTTGGGATGAAGGAGCTTTCTTATGTCTCTCCAAGAGCCACCTCTGCAGCTGATTATGAGGCAGTGCTAACAGGCCCCCAAGGAGAACTCTGTCCCATTTTCAGAGATAGAAAGGGCCCCTGACATGGGGGCATGAGACAGGGAGAGATGGACAGCTGGAACAGGGGTCTTGCCATGGATGTGCAATACTCCTTTAGGGGTTTCTCGATGCGCCAGCGCAGAGCCCGCAGCCCCTGCGCCAGGCCCAAATAATGGCACATGTGTGGCGGCAGGAATGGCAGCTTCTTGCTCGGCTCTTTGTTGACCAGAGAGAGCTCTCTGTTGAACAGCAGGTAGACATCCACAGCTTGCTTGTCAAAGGTGAGCTTCATGGCTTAGGGGAGTCTAGAGGCCAGCTGAGCCCCAGAGGGGTGTGAGGCATTGGGCCAAAGCCACTAGCTCATGCAATGCAACAGCTGCACCAGCCACCCACTCCCCATCCAGGGGCTGGTCCCCCCACTTCATCTGGAAGATGCACTCGTTGACATAACCTGGGCGCTGTCAACAACACTCCCTTGCTCCCCAACTAACCAGTTTGGGAGTAGCCCTCCCACAGCTCACAAGAAGCCAGTCTAGGAGCATGCACCCCCTAACTGCCATGTCTGAGAACTGCCCCCACTCAGAACCACCTGGTCCAGAGGCTGTTCCTCACTGACACCCCAATCTTGGAGCTGCCCCCTGCTTCCCCATTCCAGGAGCTTCCAAACTTCCCAGCTATCCAGTCAATAGCTGGCTAGGAGTTTGGCATCTGTCTCTGGAAAGGTTAATCGTCTTCAGGACACAGTGCTCTGACAGGGTCCTGCCCTGCTGCCCCATACCTCTCGTGCAGACAGGTAATGGAAGATGTCCTGGATCTCCATGCCATGCTCCACATCCCTCACCATCTCGAAGGCCGAGGTGATCAGGTTTTGGGTCATCACCTCCAGGTCTTTGACACTAGAGCGGAACCTCGCGTCACAGGGCAGTGGGGATTGTCAGCGAGAAGGGAAAAGGTGTTGTAGGACAGTAAACAGAGGCACAAACTCACCACCACCTCGCTGGGACAACACTGCTGGCTAGGAGCAGGGAGCCCCAACTGGCCAGGACATAGTGACAGCTCTTGTACACACACACACACACACACACAGGGCTGGCTCCAGCTTTTTTCCCGCCCCAAGTGGTGAAGAAGGAAAAAAAAAAGAAAAAAAAAAGAAAAACCTGATTGAGCTGCTGCCCAAGAGGAAGAGAGGGAGTGAAAGACCCGCCGCCGAATTGCTGCCAAAGACCCGGACAAGCCGCCCCAATAACGGATGGAGTGCCGCCCCTTCCTTCGCTGGTGCCTGGAGCCGGCCCTGCACACACACAACAGGCCATGTCTCCACTTTTCCAAGCATGCCTAC
>NW_020699776.1:0-10962 GCF_002925995.2 Terrapene triunguis | reverse complement strand
ACTCCAAGCTATATCTGATGGAGGTGGGTAGGAGTTTAAAGGTTAGCGGGAGGGAGTACCGCCCTACCAAACGCGGCATTATCCCGTGCTTGGGAGATGATCTCATGGTGTGAGGAAAAAGTGTGGACAGAGGACCACATGGCAGCCCTACATATGTCCTGGATAGGGACGTGGGCTACATAGGCGGCCGACGAGGCTTGCGCTCTCGTAGAATGTGCCTTTACGATAGGTGGCAGGGGAACCCCTGCCAAGTCGTAACATGTGCGTATGCACAAGGTGATCCAGCAGGAAAGGCGCTGGGTGGAGACTGCTTACCCTCTCATACGCTCAGCTGATGCAACGAACAATTGCGAGGATTTCCTGAATGGCCTGGTTCGGTCCAGGTAAAAGACCAGCGCCCTACGTACATCTAGCGTGTGTAGGCGGCATTCCTCGTTGGAGGAATGGGGCTTAGGACAGAGTACCGGTAGGAAAATGTCCTGATCCATATGGAAGGCGGAGACCACCTTGGGGAGAAATGCAGGGTGTGGGCTGACCCTGCCAGCAGGTAGGGGATCTTGGGGGACAACTACTGCACTGGTGGGGTGCAAAATAAACTTTATTAAGAAAATGCAAAAACAGGGAAAATTCAATAATGAGGGGTATGGGGTTTGTTAAGGTAGACAATTGGGGAGGGGTTTCTTTTAGTAAATAGGATAGGGGGTTTCAATAGTGGGGTACAATACAGTGGGGTACAATACAGTTGGTAACCAATTAACACTGAAGTATAAATGTAACAGGTAGCTAACAGTTTCTATGTAAAGGGTGTGTCACAGCAGCATATAACCAACTAACAGTTATGGGTAAAATGTGTTAAATAACCAACAACTCTAGGTAACAATGTGTCACAGTGGTGTAAATGTAAAATGTGAGGTGTGTTAGAGAGAAAAGGGGTAACCAATGGGGTTTTATGCTAGACTTCAGTAATACAATTGAGGTTTGGCAGCAGTGGGAGCGGGGTGAGCACGTGGGGGAAGGGATTAAAAGAGAGAGAGAGAGAGAGGAAGAAAGTGGTAGAGGAGTGAGGTTGGGGGATGGGGGAAGAGGAGCACGTGGTGGAGCAGAGGCCAAAGACAGAGGGAGATTTAAACTCAGGGAGACACAGAGAGCAGACAGGCTGCAAGTTTAAACAGCAGAGAGACAATTATAGAGAACACAGCAAAATCTTATCTATGATTTAACTTAACCAAGACTACACAAATTAGCAAGTAACAAAACACAATGCAACAATTCTTTAAGCCTAACTTACAGAGTACAATGCAAGCAATTTTCTAAACCTAATTTAACCACAACTATGCAAAATGAAATTACAATTTATCTAGACTAAAGGCTAAATCTAACCTAATGGGTGCACCTTATACTAGGGGTAGTTCCAGAGGGCAGAGTGTGTGTGCCCAGGATACAGCTTCAAGGGGGGGGTTTAACTAGTGGTGGCTGCAAGCAGGCTTATTTCTAGCAGCAAAGGCGCTGCGGAGCTAGAAACAGATTACAGATACAGACCAAGAAGTTAGCTTGGGTCTGCCTGCTGGGGAAAGAAAGCCAGCAGCTAGAACGAGGGGAGTGTGCAAGAGGTTTTTCCTTACCAATCCCCAAAGCAGCAGCAGGAACAGCAGTTTCAGCATCAGAGGACGCAAAGAGGACTCGATTCGCTTACAATAATCAGGAGATCTCCAGGCACAAATTCATTGTTCGTGGGAGGGGAGTTTAAAAACGGGGATACGCTCAAAAACAAACGAGAGCAGGGAGAGGGGCCCCCAAAGACCCCTAGCTGATCAGACCAGGTGGCAAAGCAAGGACCTTCTCCGGGGGTCTGATTAGAAAATGTCTGGTTTTAAGGGCAAACTCAGGCAGTTTCCCGCCAGTAACTTTGATTGGTTCCCCTTAATCCAGGGGAGGAGAGAAGGCAGGGAAACTGCAGGTAGGCACAGGACATGTCTGGGCAAGTTCTGAGTCACAGGTATGACTCATATGCTCAGCTATGTGGCCACTTTAGGTCTTGCATACCTGGGCAGAGCACCCTACACCGAGCCGGGTCCGAACAAAGAAGCTAGACAAAGGAGCGAAAAGCCCCCCCTCCCTGAGCAAAGCAATGGCTCCAGTCAGTCTGCACAAGCCATTTCCATGAGCAGGGCCAGGCTGTGACTTTGGTCAGTTCCATGGCCGGGGGGGCGGCCACCCAGCACAAACAGAAAGGAAGGAGGGAAAAGGAATCCAACAGGGGGACAGCTGTAACAGACATGGGCAAAGCTGGACTTTATCCCTATGGAAGACCGTATACGGGGGTTTCGAGGTCAAGGCCCTAAGCTCCGAGACCCGACGGGCTGAGGTGATAGCCACCAAGAATGCCACTTTCCATGACAGGTGGGACCAGGAACACATGGCCAAGGGCTCAAAGGGAGGACCTGTGAGGCAGGATAGCACTAGGTTCAGATCCCATTGCGGGACCGGGGCCCTGGCGTACGGAAATGTACAGTCTAGTCCCTTTAAAAAGTGGGAGGTCATCTCATGGGAAAAAAACGAGTGACCCTGCACCGGAGGGTGAAAGGCTGAAATGGCCGCTAAATGGAGGCCTGTCATAACTATAAAGGGAAAGGTAACAGCTCTCCTGTGTACAGTACTATAAAATCCCTCCTGGCCAGAGACTCCAAAATCCCTTGACCTGTAAAGGGTTAAGAAGCTCGGGTAACCTGGCTGACACCTGACCCAAAGGACCAATAAGGGGACAAGATACTTTCAAATCTTGGGGGGGGGGAAAGGCTTTTGTTTGTGCTCTTTGTTTTAAGGGGTTGTTCGCTCTTGGGACTGAGAGGGACCAGACATCAATCCAGGTTCTCCCCATCTTTCTAAACAAGTCTCTCATATTTCAAACTTGTAAGTAAAAAGCCAGGCAAGGCATCTTAGTTTTACTTTGTTTTCTCAACTTGTAAATGTACCTTTTACTAGAGAGTTTATCTCTGTTTGCTGTACTTTGAACCTGGGCTAGAGAGGGGTCCTCTGAGCTCTTTAAGTTTGATTACCCTGTAAAGTTATTTTCCATACTGATTTTACAGAGATGATTTTTACCTTTTTCTTTAATTAAAAGCCTTCTTTTTAAGAATCTGATTGATTTTTCCTTGTTTTTAGATCCAAGGGGTTGGATCTGTATTCACCAGAAGTTGGTGAAAGGAAGGAGGGGGGAAGGGTCAATTTCTCCTTGTTTTAAGATCCAAGGGGTTTGGATCTGTATTCACTAGGGAATTGGTGAAAGGTTTCTCAAAGCTTCCCAGGGAAGGGAATGGTGGCAGCGGACCAGAACTAAGCTGGTAGTTAATCTTAGAAGTCCTCATGCAGGCCCCCACACTTGTACCCTAAAGTTCAAAGTGGGGATACAGCCTTGACAAGGCCGGAGCTAGACCTTGGGTCCTAAGGGACAGGAGGTAATCTAGAATCAGTTGTAGGGATGCGGATGACAGGGAGGCGCCCTGCTCCCCCGCCCACCTAGAAAACCTAAACCATTTGGCAAGGTAGGTCCGTCGTGTAGACGGCTTTCTGCTCTTCAGCAGAATTCATCTGACATCCTCCAAACACCTTCCCTCCTCCTCGTTTAACCATGGAGCAACCACGCTGTCAAGTGAAGCACGGCCAGGTTGGGATGGAGAAGGCATCCTCTCCTGGGAGAGGAGATCCGGGCGGAGTGGCAGCCTCCGCGGGGGGGGGGGGCTGCTAACAGTTGCAGAAGGGTCTCGTACCAGTGCTGGCGGGCCCAATCCGGGGCTATGAGGATAACCCTCAACCAGTCTGCCTTTACTTTCTGCAGGACCTTGCCTATCAGTGGGAAGGGTGGAAAGGCATAGAACAGTTGGTCTGACCACCGGAGAAGGAATGCGTCCGAGATCGCCCCCCTTTCTGCCCCTGCCCTGGAGCAGATCAGGGGGCAGTGCCTGTTCTGGGCGGTAGTGAAGAGGTCGACCCGGGGAGCTCCCCTCTCTCAGAAGATCTGTTGGGCGACTTCCCAGTGGAGTGACCACCCGTATTGGTGGGAAAACACCCTGCTGAGGTGATCAGCTCGCACATTGTGTGCACCGGGTAGGTGGAAGGCCCGTAGGGAGATATCGTGGGCTATGCAAAACTCCCATAGGTCCAGGGCTTCCCGGCACAGGGCCGAGGAGCGCGTTTCCCCCTGCCTGTTGTTGTAATACATTGCGGCCGTGTTGTCCATGAGGACTCTGACTGCCTTCCCGCGAAGGTGCAAACTGAACGCTATGCACGCCAGGCATACTGCCCTGCGCTCCCTGACGTTTATATGCAGAGACAATTCCAAAGTCAACCATCTGCCTTGGGTTTGAAAGTCTCCTATATGGGCTCCCCAGCCCAGGTCCGAGCCATCCGACACCAGGTCTAGTGAGGGAGGGGTTTCTCGGAAGGGGATCCCATTTAGCATATTGCTCAGGAGGGACCACCATTGCAGAGTGGCCTCCACGTTGGGTGGCATCGTGACCACCTTGTCCAGGCTGTCCCTGGACTGGGAATAGTGGGAGGTCAACCAGAGTTGGAGGGGCATCATTCTGAGTCAGGCATGTCGCACCACAGATGTGCATGCTGCCATGTGACCTAGAATTTGAAGGCACACCCTTGCCGTCGTCAAGGGGAAGGCCAAGACCTAGGCTATGAGACTTTTTAGTGTCTCGAACCTGTCCCGGGGAAGAGAGGCTGTGGCCTCTAGGGAGTCTAGCAGAGCCCCTATGAAGTGTATGCGCTGAACCGGTACTAGCATGGACTTGGCCTCGTTCACCACTAGGCCCAGATTCGCGCAGGTGGACAGCAGGAATTGCATCTGGGCCTGTACCTGGGACCGGGAGTTGCCCTTGAGAAGCCAATCGTCCAGGTAAGGGAAAATTTGCCCGTTCCTCTGGAGGTGGGCTGCCACCACTGCCATGTATTTGGTAAAAACCCTGGGGGCTGTGGAAAGGCCAAAAGGGAGGACCGCAAACTGGTAATGGTCCCGCCTCACCAGGAAGCAGAGGAAGCGCCTGTGACCCTCGAAAATATGGATGTGGAAATACGCATCCTGGAGGTCCAGGGACGCAAACCAATCCCCCGGGTCCAAGGAGGGGATGATGGAGGTCAGGGATACCATGTGGAACTTGTAACGGACCATAAACCTGTTGAGGTTCTGTAGGTCCAGAATGGGATGGAGCCCACTTTTAGCCTTTGGGATCTGGAAATACTGGGAGTAAAACCCCTTGCCCTGAAATTCTACCGGTACCCTCTCTACTGCACCCAGGTCGAGGAGGCGTGCCACCTCTTGGTTTAGAAGGGGGACATGTTCCGGGTCCCCGAGGTCCTCCCAGGGCAGGAGTAGTGGAGGGGGGGTGAGGCAAACTGCAACATGTAGCCCCTGGAAATCGTGCTGAGGACCCACTGGTCCAACGTTATAAGGGACCACTGCACTCGGAATGCAGATAAACGGTTGCAGAACACAAACTTTATTAACTGGGGGGCATCCGTGGCAACAGGCCCAGTGGCCCCCCGCAAAGAGTCAAAACCGCCTCTTCCCCTACCTCTTGCCGTTCGAGGGACCTGGTCGCGGGGCCGAGCGGGACTGACCCTGAGACCTGCATCTCTGCTCCCTTGGTCGCTTAGGAGGGGGTTCATATCTGCCCCTGGCGGGAGGAGCGGAGGTCTGCGGCCTAGGTGTGTCCTTCGCTGGCGGGACGTATAGGCCCAGAGTTTGCAGGGTGGTACAGGAGTCTTTCATCCCAAACATCGGTTTGGTCCGCAAACAACGCTTTCCCGTTGAAGGGAAGGTCCTGCATCAGAGACTGGGACTCTGCAGACAGACCAGACAGGAGATGCCACGACACCCTTCGCATGGATATGGCCGAGGCCATAGAACGGGCTGCCGTGTCGGCCGCGTCCGAGGCAGCCTGGAGGGCTGCTTTCGCCGCTGCTGCCCCTTCCACAACCAGAGCCTTGAACTCCTTTTTGTCCCGCTCCGGGCGAAGAGGCTCGAACTTTGGTAGAGACCCCCACAAATTAAAATCATAGCGGCTCAACAGTGCTTGGTGGTTGGCCACCCTACGTTGAAAGCTGGTGGAAGAATAAACCTTCCTGCCAAAAGAATCAAGTCTCCTGGCGTCTTTGTCCTTGGGGGTGGGTGCGGGCTGACCGTGGCATTCCCGATGATTGACTGACTCCACCACCAAAGAGTTAGGTGCCGGGTGGGAGTACAGGTACTCATGTCCCTTAGCTGGAACAAAGTACTTTCTCTCCGCTTTCTTGGAGATGGGCACCAAGGAAGCTGGGGTCTGCCACAGGGCAGTCGATATGTTGGCTACCCCTTGGTGGAGAGGTAGGGCCACACGGCCCGGTGCTGAGGACAGCACATTGAAAAGGGTGTCCGATGGCTCCTCCATCTCCTCAGCCTGGAGTTGGAGATTCGAGGCTACCCTTTTGAGGAGCTCCTGGTGAGCTTTAAAGTCCTCTTGTATAATAGACGGAGGGGCCGTTATGGTCTCCTCCGGTTCTGGCGAGGGGGCCAGTTCAGCTCCCAGGGTGTCGGGAGGTGCCAGTGGTTCAACTCCCAAGACCGAGTCCAGGCCCGGTGCCGCCAGTTCGGTGCCCGTCGACTTTTGACTCTGTCGAGGGGGGGACACCGAATGGGCCTGGGATGCTCTGGCTACTGAGCGGGATCTCGCCTGGGCAGGCAATTGCGACCATGGTGCCCATTGACACCATTGGCCCTGCCACGGTGCCCCTTGCCACTGACCGGCTTGGGTTCTGAGCGGTGCAGGCTGCTCTTGGGGGCCGGTGCGGCTTGGGGACGGGCGGCTGGGTGCCGAGGTCGAGGTTGCCGTTGACCTCACAGTGCCGTAGGAGCGGCGGGAGCATCTACGGTCGTGCCGGTGCCGACCCCGAGATCTGGAGCTCGACGATGATGAGGAGCAGTACTCGACCGAAGTGCTGCTCTCATAGTCGTCCCGGCGATCATAGCTACGACGCTTCGGTGCCGGTAATGCTCGAGGGAAGCTCCGACCATGGTGTCTGGCGGAGCAGGCACTCGAGCCCGAGCGTCTATAACTATGGCGTCAGGATCTGCTCCTATAGCTCCGATTCGAAAAGGAGCATCGACGCCACTTGTCTCTGTGCCTGTGCTCCCGGTGGGGAGTGGAGGACCCTCGAGACTCCCTCGCAGGCGAGTCAGCCAGTCTGAGCGGGGTGGAGGGCTGATGCGAGCTATGTGAGGACCTCGTCGAACGGGGCGGCACACATCCTCGGAGCACGGGCTATGTCTTGCCGGGGAGGGCTGGTGTGCTCCCAACGGCGGCTTCCCTCGGGACCGGGGGCCCGTCTCAAGCGGCGCACCTGGCACTGGAAGGGAGAAGATGTCATGCGCGGCCTGTGCAGCCTCCGGCGTCGACGGCATTCTCACCGCGGGAGAGGCACACGCGGACGGGACTGTGCTACTCCGCTCAGCACGAGTCGGAGGTCTGGGTCCCGAGGGGGATCGTGGGCTGCCCAACTCGGGTCCGGCCTCACCCCTGTCCTTTTGTTGGTGCCGCTGAGTCTTCCCTTGCTTCCTAGCGTGTGAGCGGTGCTAGCTGGTGGAGGGCGCCTCGCTCCGCACCGAGGATGCGGTACCCGGTGCCAAGTCCGATCGGCGCGCCGGTGCTGGGGCCAATGCAGATTCCATTAGCAGGGCCCAGAGCCGGATATCTCTCTCTCGTTTAGTGCGAGGCTTGAACGACCTACAGATTTTACAGCGATCGGTTACGTGAGTCTCGCCCAAGCAGCGAAGACACTGATTGTGCAGGTCGCTTCTTGGCATAGAACTGTGACAGGAGTCACACGACTTGAAGCCTGGGGCACGGGGCATGACCCGCACCAGGCTACTAACTAAGAAGTTATCCAACTATTGGAGAAGCTGAGTACTACTAAGGCTACTAGAAGAGCTACAGCAAAGCTGGAGCACAAAGTTCCGACTACCTTCACTGGCGGCAAGAAGGAACTGAGGGTGGGGGGAGTGCGCAGCTCCCCTTATAGCACGATATAGAGGCACCACTCCAGGGGTCGCAGCGGTGCTCCCCTCCTAAGGGTACTGCTAAGAGAAAAACTTCCGTCACTGGTGCACGTGGCGAGCACACACACCTACTGTGGAATACACAGGAGCAATCACTCGAAGAAGAACTGGAGTTCTCCCTACTCATGCTCCCCATGCATCCCCTCTCGCCCTGCTTGTTCCCCTCTACATAACTGGACTCTCAAGGGGTAACAAAAGAAACGGAGGAAGGTGGAGGCTGCATAACCCCTATACAACTATAGCCCCAATTGTGATGCCCCAAGAAAGCGCTCTTGAGGCCCCCGCCAGCTCTACTCGCTAGGGAGTTCCAATGCTGTGCAGACCCCAGCACAAAAGCGGGAATATGCAGAGGGCTCTGTGTAGAAAAGTGGTGTCCTGGCCAAATGCCAACTTGGGTGATTCCTCCTGTAATTTCAGCCGGCAACGGGCTTCTCCTTTGAGTCCTGTTTTAAACTGCTGAGCAGCAATACTGTTAAACAGCACCTATGCCCCACGCCAGAGGCAGCTGCATTTCAATGCTGGGTTAACTACCCCTGTGCAACACTGATGTGTGACTGGCAAACTCCTGCAATGCTCCCAAGGGAAACTGCCTTTCCATGGTGTGTTAAGCAATCATTGCAAGTCTATAGCTTGTAAAGTGCTTTGAGATCCTTCAGGATGAGAAATATGAGCAGGAGGTATTTCTACAATCAGTTCCTGCGTACCAACAAGACCTATGTTCCATGGCTGACGCAGCCCATGACTGTATGACTAACACCTAATGCAGGGCAGAGAAACATGAGACACGAGGTGTTTGCCAGACAGAGGAGAGGTGAGCCCCAGAATGCCAAGCCCTGGGCTGGACAGGTAAGAAAGGCAGAGGTGATTTTCAGACCTAGCTTTGGCAGTTTCAAGCCTGCACATACTGGAGGTTTTGTGATTGATGCTGGAAATGCTGTTTTGTTGTTACACAACGTATAATTAAACCTGTCAAAGGAACTCACTGACAGAGAATGTTATTGAGGCAAATAGTCAAAAACAGATGAGGTAGTTAGATGAATGAAAACAACATCTTCCATGACAATTGCTTGGGCAGAAATTCCAAGTCTTCAAGATACAGGAAGTAAGGTTGTCCCCTGCTGAACATCGGGATGGTGTCGAACATACACGCTCGCACACACGCACTCCCCCAAGCAACACAGGATAACGTTGGCCTGAAAGGGGGTGGCATGTTACACCTTGAAGCAAAAGGTATTGTCCCTATCAGAGGCAGGGATATCAGACGAGATGAACCATTCATCTGGGCTGGTGCTGTGTGAAGGCAGGGATGCTAAACTACAAGGACGAGTGATCTGACCTGATGCATCAGGAATGCAAGGATACTGGGCTAGATGGGTACATTGGTTTCTCTAGTGCCCAGGAGTCGGCTGGGTTTTCAGTCCTGCCCTCTCTCTCTGACAGGCAGACTTTGGGATGAAGGAGCTTTCTTATGTCTCTCCAAGAGCCACCTCTGCAGCTGATTATGAGGCAGTGCTAACAGGCCCCCAAGGAGAACTCTGTCCCATTTTCAGAGATAGAAAGGGCCCCTGACATGGGGGCAT
This sequence comes from Terrapene triunguis, assembly GCF_002925995.2. Lineage (NCBI taxonomy): Eukaryota > Metazoa > Chordata > Testudines > Emydidae > Terrapene > Terrapene triunguis. Next base: position 1,284 of record NW_020699776.1, on the reverse strand, counting down.
GAGACAGGGAGAGATGGACAGCTGGAACAGGGGTCTTGCCATGGATGTGCAATACTCCTTTAGGGGTTTCTCGATGCGCCAGCGCAGAGCCCGCAGCCCCTGCGCCAGGCCCAAATAATGGCACATGTGTGGCGGCAGGAATGGCAGCTTCTTGCTCGGCTCTTTGTTGACCAGAGAGAGCTCTCTGTTGAACAGCAGGTAGACATCCACAGCTTGCTTGTCAAAGGTGAGCTTCATGGCTTAGGGGAGTCTAGAGGCCAGCTGAGCCCCAGAGGGGTGTGAGGCATTGGGCCAAAGCCACTAGCTCATGCAATGCAACAGCTGCACCAGCCACCCACTCCCCATCCAGGGGCTGGTCCCCCCACTTCATCTGGAAGATGCACTCGTTGACATAACCTGGGCGCTGTCAACAACACTCCCTTGCTCCCCAACTAACCAGTTTGGGAGTAGCCCTCCCACAGCTCACAAGAAGCCAGTCTAGGAGCATGCACCCCCTAACTGCCATGTCTGAGAACTGCCCCCACTCAGAACCACCTGGTCCAGAGGCTGTTCCTCACTGACACCCCAATCTTGGAGCTGCCCCCTGCTTCCCCATTCCAGGAGCTTCCAAACTTCCCAGCTATCCAGTCAATAGCTGGCTAGGAGTTTGGCATCTGTCTCTGGAAAGGTTAATCGTCTTCAGGACACAGTGCTCTGACAGGGTCCTGCCCTGCTGCCCCATACCTCTCGTGCAGACAGGTAATGGAAGATGTCCTGGATCTCCATGCCATGCTCCACATCCCTCACCATCTCGAAGGCCGAGGTGATCAGGTTTTGGGTCATCACCTCCAGGTCTTTGACACTAGAGCGGAACCTCGCGTCACAGGGCAGTGGGGATTGTCAGCGAGAAGGGAAAAGGTGTTGTAGGACAGTAAACAGAGGCACAAACTCACCACCACCTCGCTGGGACAACACTGCTGGCTAGGAGCAGGGAGCCCCAACTGGCCAGGACATAGTGACAGCTCTTGTACACACACACACACACACACACAGGGCTGGCTCCAGCTTTTTTCCCGCCCCAAGTGGTGAAGAAGGAAAAAAAAAAGAAAAAAAAAAGAAAAACCTGATTGAGCTGCTGCCCAAGAGGAAGAGAGGGAGTGAAAGACCCGCCGCCGAATTGCTGCCAAAGACCCGGACAAGCCGCCCCAATAACGGATGGAGTGCCGCCCCTTCCTTCGCTGGTGCCTGGAGCCGGCCCTGCACACACACAACAGGCCATGTCTCCACTTTTCCAAGCATGCCTAC
>NW_020699775.1:0-5336 GCF_002925995.2 Terrapene triunguis | reverse complement strand
TCCCCAGCTCAGCTTGGGCCCCTGCTTTCTCCTTAGCTTGGCCCCACTCTGTCTGACCCAGGCAATTCCAACTCACACAGAGGATGGAACCCCCCTGGTCTCCTGACTCCCTGATTAGCCTTTCTGCCCTGTCAATCAGGCTGACCTGGAGCATTGGCCTCTCCCCATTGTTCCTGGGGATTGTCAGTCTCAGGGTCCTGATTTCCCATTGACCCTTCCCTTTCTTTTAGTATTGGGAGCTAGCCAACGCCCCCCCCCCCCCGTGTTTTAGTAAGGGGCCAACAGTACCCTTACATAGCCCACTTCTCAATCCCAGAGCCAGCTAGTCCCTCAATTTGGGAGTGGATTGGAACTGATGCCCTGATCTAAACCAAATGTGAAAACCCCAATTTTGAATTTTTAAAGACACCTCTCATTTGGAAAAGAGAGTCGACCCTCTGCCATGAGGCCTCTCAGAAACCCAGCAGTTAGGGAGAGCCGGGGGAGCTGATTTATGTATATAAAAAATTGTGCGTCACTGACTGTGTCCCTCTCCCTCACTATGCATGACACTTGTCTTCTCAGGCCATAAGCTGTTCAGAGCAGAGGCTGTGTTTTTCTGTGTGTTTGTCCAGCACCTAGCACAACTGGGCCCTGATTGTAAGTCCAGCCTCTAGGCATTGCTGAACTAGAGAGACTAGAGGGTTATACGCTTGACTGTTTAAGTAGGCTGAGCTGCACACCTAGCTGGACCCTGGTGCCCACTGTGGCTGGGCCCTTTGAATAGATATTAGAGGAAATCAGGCTTCTCTGATTTTCCAATTCTCACCAAAAACATTGAAATTCTGAACAGAGTGGAGGGCTAGCTGGAGCTGTGGGGACAAGAGGCCTGGCACAGGGAGGGCTGGCCAGCATGGAGGGGCAAAGGGCCTGGCTGAGGCAGGGCTAGCAGGAGTGGGGTGAACAGCCCACTAACCCTCACCCTGAGGTCACTGCCTCACTCCTGTATCCAGAATGACTCTGCTCCCCTCCCCAAGCCTCTGTGAGGTCACCGCCTCACCCTTGTATCCTGAGTAACCAAATTGCAATTTGAGTGAAATCTGATTTTCCCCCAAATCAATCGGGTCCTGCTCACTGATGCCTAGAACAACAGGTATGTGACAGGCTCTGTGTCCCACTCCCAATCATCTGCTGAACAGCACAGCCAATGCCATACAGAGCTTAGGCCCTGCCTAGGAAAACTGAGAGGGATCCGACCTGGAGGCTGCTGAGAGGGCAGGGATGGCAAACCTGTTATAGTCCTGGGCAACCAGGAGCAGATTCTCACGGAGGTTTCGCAGATCCTCCTTCCTGTCGTAAACTTCCAGTCTCAAAGAGCAGCCTCTCCCAGTAATGGATTTCCACAAATAATTTCAGCAAGTCCCTGCAACAGGAAGCACAGGAAAGCCAGCTGTTGTGAAAGGCCTGTCTCACCCAGCACAGCCTGCTTCCGCCACGGAGGCTGCCCTGCCCAGAAGAGAGTGGCAGGCTGGTCCCGCTTACTTGTCAAAATTAATGTCCAACATGCCACTCTTCTCAGTGCTGAGGATCAGGAGAGGGGTGTCCAGGCGTTCCAGGCTGTCTTTGTCCAGGGTGTGCATCCATTCCTGGAAAGTCTTCCTCTTAATGTCGTCCATGGCCTGGTGGTCCCAATCAGTAGCGGATTTACCATGGCGCCAGGTCCCCGCTCCAAAGGGGTTCCAGCCTGGCCCGCTCTTCTCTGTGCCCCCCCCACCCCCGCTCTCTCCTGCAGGGGCAAAAGCTTGGTGCTGCTGGCTCCTGGGGCTCCTGCTGCAGCAGGGCAGGCTCCGCCAGCAGCCAAGCTCCTCCCCTGCTTCTTCCCCCTGCCCCTCCCCCTCTCCCTGCTGCTGTACAGCTGTTTGCCGGCGCGAGGGAGGGGGAGGAGCGGAGCCACAGCTCACTCACCGCTTGGGGGAGGAGACAGAGAAGAGGCAGGGGCAGGGCCTTGGGGAAGGGGGTGGAATCAGGGCATACCTCCTCCAGCCCCCTGCTGTGAGCCGCTCAGGGCAGGGGGGTGGGAACACCCCCATGACCCCAGCCCACACCCCCAGCCCTCTGCCCTGACTCCTGCACCCCCTCACAGACCCCACAGACCCCAGTTCTTACTCCTGCACCCCCCACACATACCCAGCCCCCCCATGCCCTGACACTTGCACCCCCCCCACATCCCCACCCCCACCCTGAGCACCAAACGGGACCTCCTGCACACACACATCCACATGCCCGCCAGCACCCCTCACACCAAATGGGAGCTGCCCCAGGTAAGCGCTCCGCACCCCAACCTCCTGCCCCAACCCTGAGCCCCCTCCCTCACTCTAGTTCCTGGCCTGACCCTGCACCCTAACTCCCAGCCTGCTCCTCACCCTAACTCCCTCCCAGCCCCTGCACCCCCAGCCCCATGCTCAGTGTACCCCCACCCTCAGCTCAGTGCAGAGAGAGACGAAGAGAATGGGCTAGAACCAGGAAGAAGGTAGGTACCTGCTTTATGTGGGCAGGGGTGGCGGGGATCCTGTTTACCCCCTCCCCAGCCCTGCTGCACTTGCAATTACCCCCGGCCCCTCCCTTGCTCTAGGGACCAACCCTAGCTCCCGCCGTGCTGTGTTTTTGCCCCTAGACCCTGCCTTGCTCCAGTCAGCAGGGACTAATCCTGCCCCCTTGCCCCACTGTGCTCATCTTGCCCCTGGCCCCTGCCTCGCTCCAGCTGGGGACCAATCCTTCCCCTCCCCCATGCTCTGCTGTCAGGGTGGATAAAAATCAATGACTTTTTTTAAAAAAATAAAAAAATCTGATTTTTGTTATTTAAATCAGATTTTTGAGGAAAAAAACCTATCTAAAGATCGTTTTAATTAAGATACATTATATTTCATCATGGAATAGGGATTATAAATTCTAATTCTATAGTATGACACAATATATTCATGTAATGTTCAAGAAAAGTTTTGTAAATGAGTTCCAATAGTTCATGGATTAGGGACCCAATCTTACGGGGTTTCACAGGCTTCTGTATAGATTATTTCGGTTAATCTTTCTGTCTACCCAATGGGACTCAGTGCTCAATCTAAAAGATACCATCAGAGATGGTTAGTTTTGCAGTTCTCAAACTGTGGATTTGTGTCTCCAGAGGTAACATGCTTGTTATCAGCAAAAATGTTTCAAAATAAATAATATATAGACATGAGAAATAACAGACCTCAACTCTAATGTCCCTCTGCAAATTTGTGTACAGATTTGTGTACAAATTTGTGTACCTCTCTTTAAAAGTGAAAAGTTTCAAAAAGTTCAATGAATAGAAGATTGTTGGGGGTGGAATAGATCTGGACAAGGAGAAGAAGATAAATTTGAGAAGCAAGGGACATATGCTTTTTTGTTAAAATATTATGTTTGCTGTTGAAGAAAAAAATCCAGAATACTTAACGTTGTTGTTTTAGTTAAATAAAACAATTTAAATGTCTGTCTGGTGATGTTCTCCTCCTAATACAGCCGGGCAAGAAAATCCTCCAAATATTAATAATTAACCTGTTGAATTGGAGATAGTTCATCTCCCAGTGACTTCATAAATATCTGCTACAATTATCTTCGGTAAATGAAATAACCAAACTATCATTCATTTTCTGATATAGCTGTAAAACTCATCTGAAAAGTTTTCAAAATAAATCACTGTTTAAAAATGTATAGTGTGTACCTTCTAAAAATGAAACCTACATCTATCTCTGAGTTGTGAAGAATATGTATTAAGGTTATAACAACCAACAAGAATGCACTTTTATGTAGAAAATCATGATTAAATTGAGTCTTCCTGACTAGTGATTTAAATCATGATTTAAATCAGTGGCTCTCAAACTTTTTTACTGGTGACCCCTTTGACATAACAAGTTTCTGAGTGCGACCCCCCCTTATGAATTAAAAACACTTTTTTATATATTTAACACCATTATAAATGCTGGAGGCAAAGCGGGGTTTGGGGTGGAGGTTGACAGCTCGCGACCCCCCATGTAATAACCTCGCGACTCTCTGAAGGGTCCCAACCCCCAGTTTGAGAACCCCTGATTTAAATCAAATCCACCCTGCCCGCTGTGCTCTTGCCCCTGGCCCCTTCATTCCCCGGGGGGGGCCCACAAATATGTTTGGGGCCGGGCCCACAAAAAATTAATCCGTCCCTGGTCCCAATGTGGGGCATGAAGTGAGCATTGGAAAGACACTGCAAGGCAGATGGAGAACTCCACCCAGTGTTTTTACTTCCACTGGGGAGGAATTGGGGGGAGCAGATTTTGCAAAGGAGGGACTGATGACATTAGCTAGGAAGAGGGTTAATGGGGGCAGGTACTGCACCTCGATCCTGACTCGCAGCCTTACTCCTCCCCCTGCTATTCCAGTCCTGAAAGTCACTCAGCTCTGCTGATGTCCCTCATTCCTGACACACAGTCCCCCACCCCCCGGCTATTGCAACTCTGGACTACACACACAGACACACACACCTACCTCTGCTGATGGCCCTCAGTCTCCACTCACAGCCCCTTGCTGTCCCAGCCCTGCACTCCCTAAACACTGCTAGGTCATTAGCTGACTGCTTGTGAACAAGTGAAATCCGAAGATAAAATTCTCACTGGACATTCAGCTCTTTCAGACCAGCGCAATAAAAAAACCAACGTGCGCACAAATGGAGCCACTCATTGGTGCAATAAAACAAATAGCATTAGGGCAACCAAAAGCAATTGACAAGTGAGTGGCAAGGCTGAGTCAGAGCTGTTTCAAGCCTCCCGGTGTGGGGTTCTGGAACACCATGCTGCTGGAGGTGCTCTCTTTCAGAGGAGATGCAAAATGAGAGTTGTGACCCTTTAAGATCATTAAAGGTCCTGTGGTCCCACCCCAAGAAAAAGAGGTAACTTACCAGTAAAGGACAGTTACCTGTTCCGTAACTGGCGTTCTTCGAGATGTGTTGCTCCTGTCTATTCCACAGTAGGTGTGCATGCTCACCACGTGCACCGGTGCCGGAAGTTTTTTCCTTAGCAGTACCCGTAGGAGGGGAGCACCGCTGCGACCCCTGGAGTGGTGCCTCTATATCGTGCTATAAGGGGAGCTGCACACTCCCTCCCACCCTCGGTTCCTTCTTGCCAGACAACTCCGACAGAGGGGAAGGAGGGCAGGATGTGGAATAGACAGGAGCAACACATCTCGAAGAACGCCAGTTATGGAACAGGTAACTGTCCTTTCTTCTTTGAGTGATTGCTCCTGTGTATTCCACAGTAGGTGACTCCAAGCTATATCTGATGGAGGTGGGTAGGAGTTTAAAGGTTAGC
>NW_020699774.1:0-5349 GCF_002925995.2 Terrapene triunguis | reverse complement strand
TCCCCAGCTCAGCTTGGGCCCCTGCTTTCTCCTTAGCTTGGCCCCACCCTGTCTGACCCAGGCAATTCCAACTCACACAGAGGATGGAACCCCCCTGGTCTCCTGACTCCCTGATTAGCCTTTCTGCCCTGTCAATCAGGGTGACCTGGAGCATTGGCCTCTCCCCATTGTTCCTGGGGACTGTCAGTCTCAGGGTCCTGATTTCCCATTGACCCTTCCCTTTCTTTTAGTATTGGGAGCTAGCCAACGCCCCCCCCCCCCCGTGTTTTAGTAAGGGGCCAACAGTACCCTTACATAGAGATGAAGGGCTTCATAGCCCACTTCTCAATCCCAGAGCCAGCTAGTCCCTCAATTTGGGAGTGGATTGGAACTGATGCCCTGATCTAAACCAAATGTGAAAACCCCAATTTTGAATTTTTAAAGACACCTCTCATTTGGAAAAGAGAGTCGACCCTCTGCCATGAGGCCTCTCAGAAACCCAGCAGTTACGGAGAGCCGGGGGAGCTGATTTATGTATATAAAAAATTGTGCGTCACTGACTGTGTCCCTCTTCCTCACTATGCATGACACTTGTCTTCTCAGGCCATAAGCTGTTCAGAGCAGAGGCTGTGTTTTTCTGTGTGTTTGTCCAGCACCTAGCACAACTGGGCCCTGATTGTAAGTCCAGCCTCTAGGCATTGCTGAACTAGAGAGACTAGAGGGTTATACACTTGACTGTTTAAGTAGGCTGAGCTGTACACCTAGCTGGACCCTGGTGCCCACTGTGGCTGGGCCCTTTGAATAGATATTAGAGGAAATCAGGCTTCTCTGATTTTCCAATTCTCACCAAAAACATTGAAATTCTGAACAGAGTGGAGGGCTAGCTGGAGCTGTGGGGACAAGAGGCCTGGCACAGGGAGGGCTGGCCAGCATGGAGGGGCAAAGGGCCTGGCTGAGGCAGGGCTAGCAGGAGTGGGGTGAACAGCCCACTAACCCTCACCCTGAGGTCACTGCCTCACTCCTGTATCCAGAATGACTCTGCTCCCCTCCCCAAGCCTCTGTGAGGTCACCGCCTCACCCTTGTATCCTGAGTAACCAAATTGCAATTTGAGTGAAATCTGATTTTCCCCCAAATCAATCGGGTCCTGCTCACTGATGCCTAGAACAACAGGTATGTGACAGGCTCTGTGTCCCACTCCCAATCATCTGCTGAACAGCACAGCCAATGCCATACAGAGCTTAGGCCCTGCCTAGGAAAGCTGAGAGGGATCCGACCTGGAGGCTGCTGAGAGGGCAGGGATGGCAAACCTGTTATAGTCCTGGGCAACCAGGAGCAGATTCTCACGGAGGTTTCGCAGATCCTCCTTCCTGTCGTAAACTTCCAGTCTCAAAGAGCAGCCTCTCCCAGTAATGGATTTCCACAAATAATTTCAGCAAGTCCCTGCAACAGGAAGCACAGGAAAGCCAGCTGTTGTGAAAGGCCTGTCTCACCCAGCACAGCCTGCTTCCGCCACGGAGGCTGCCCTGCCCAGAAGAGAGTGGCAGGCTGGTCCCGCTTACTTGTCAAAATTAATGTCCAACATGCCACTCTTCTCAGTGCTGAGGATCAGGAGAGGGGTGTCCAGGCGTTCCAGGCTGTCTTTGTCCAGGGTGTGCATCCATTCCTGGAAAGTCTTCCTCTTAATGTCGTCCATGGCCTGGTGGTCCCAATCAGTAGCGGATTTACCATGGCGCCAGGTCCCCGCTCCAAAGGGGTTCCAGCCTGGCCCGCTCTTCTCTGTGCCCCCCCCACCCCCGCTCTCTCCTGCAGGGGCAAAAGCTTGGTGCTGCTGGCTCCTGGGGCTCCTGCTGCAGCAGGGCAGGCTCCGCCAGCAGCCAAGCTCCTCCCCTGCTTCTTCCCCCTGCCCCTCCCCCTCTCCCTGCTGCTGTACAGCTGTTTGCCGGCGCGAGGGAGGGGGAGGAGCGGAGCCACAGCTCACTCACCGCTTGGGGGAGGAGACAGAGAAGAGGCAGGGGCAGGGCCTTGGGGAAGGGGGTGGAATCAGGGCATACCTCCTCCAGCCCCCTGCTGTGAGCCGCTCAGGGCAGGGGGGTGGGAACACCCCCATGACCCCAGCCCACACCCCCAGCCCTCTGCCCTGACTCCTGCACCCCCTCACAGACCCCACAGACCCCAGTTCTTACTCCTGCACCCCCCACACATACCCAGCCCCCCCATGCCCTGACACTTGCACCCCCCCCACATCCCCACCCCCACCCTGAGCACCAAACGGGACCTCCTGCACACACACATCCACATGCCCGCCAGCACCCCTCACACCAAATGGGAGCTGCCCCAGGTAAGCGCTCCGCACCCCAACCTCCTGCCCCAACCCTGAGCCCCCTCCCTCACTCTAGTTCCTGGCCTGACCCTGCACCCTAACTCCCAGCCTGCTCCTGCACCCTAACTCCCTCCCAGCCCCTGCACCCCCAGCCCCGTGCTCAGTGCACCCCCACCCTCAGCTCAGTGCAGAGAGAGATGAAGAGAATGGGCTAGAACCAGGAAGAAGGTAGGTACCTGCTTTATGTGGGCAGGGGTGGCGGGGATCCTGTTTACCCCCTCCCCAGCCCTGCTGCACTTGCAATTACCCCCGGCCCCTCCCTTGCTCTAGGGACCAACCCTAGCTCCCGCCCTGCTGTGTTTTTGCCCCTAGACCCTGCCTTGCTCCAGTCAGCAGGGACTAATCCTGCCCCCTTGCCCCACTGTGCTCATCTTGCCCCTGACCCCTGCCTCGCTCCAGCTGGGGACCAATCCTTCCCCTCCCCCATGCTCTGCTGTCAGGGTGGATAAAAATCAATGACTTTTTTTAAAAAAATAAAAAAATCTGATTTTTGTTATTTAAATCAGATTTTTGAGGAAAAAAACCTATCTAAGGATCGTTTTAATTAAGATACATTATATTTCATCATGGAATAGGGATTATAAATTCTAATTCTATAGTATGACACAATATATTCATGTAATGTTTAAGAAAAGTTTTGTAAATGAGTTCCAATAGTTCATGGATTAGGGACCCAATCTTATGGGGTTTCACAGGCTTCTGTATAGATTATTTCGGTTAATCTTTCTATCTACCCAATGGGACTCAGTGCTCAATCTAAAAGATACCATCAGAGATGCTTAGTTTTGCAGTTCTCAAACTGTGGATTTGTGTCTCCAGAGGTAACATGCTTGTTATCAGCAAAAATGTTTCAAAATAAATAATATATAGACATGAGAAATAACAGACCTCAACTCTAATGTCCCTCTGCAAATTTGTGTACAGATTTGTGTACAAATTTGTGTACCTCTCTTTAAAAGTGAAAAGTTTCAAAAAGTTCAATGAATAGAAGATTGTTGGGGGTGGAATAGATCTGGACAAGGAGAAGAAGATAAATTTGAGAAGCAAGGGACATATGCTTTTTTGTTAAAATATTATGTTTGCTGTTGAAGAAAAAAATCCAGAATACTTAACGTTGTTGTTTTAGTTAAATAAAACAATTTAAATGTCTGTCTGGTGATGTTCTCCTCCTAATACAGCCGGGCAAGAAAATCCTCCAAATATTAATAATTAACCTGTTGAATTGGAGATAGTTCATCTCCCAGTGACTTCATAAATATCTGCTACAATTATCTTCGGTAAATGAAATAACCAAACTATCATTCATTTTCTGATATAGCTGTAAAACTCATCTGAAAAGTTTTCAAAATAAATCACTGTTTAAAAATGTATAGTGTGTACCTTCTAAAAATGAAACCTACATCTATCTCTGAGTTGTGAAGAATATGTATTAAGATTATAACAACCAACAAGAATGCACTTTTATGTAGAAAATCATGATTAAATTAAGTCTTCCTGACTAGTGATTTAAATCATGATTTAAATCAGTGGCTCTCAAACTTTTTTACTGGTGACCCCTTTGACATAACAAGTCTCTGAGTGCGACCACCCCTTATGAATTAAAAACACTTTTTTATATATTTAACACCATTATAAATGCTGGAGGCAAAGCGGGGTTTGGGGTGGAGGTTGACAGCTCGCAACCCCCCATGTAATAACCTCGCGACTCTCTGAAAGGTCCCAACCCCCAGTTTGAGAACCCCTGATTTAAATCAAATCCACCCTGCCCGCTGTGCTCTTGCCCCTGGCCCCTTCATTCCCCGGGGGGGGCCCACAAATATGTTTGGGGCCGGGCCCACAAAAAATTAATCCGTCCCTGGTCCCAATGTGGGGCATGAAGTGAGCATTGGAAAGACACTGCAAGGCAGATGGAGAACTCCACCCAGTGTTTTTACTTCCACTGGGGAGGAATTGGGGGGAGCAGATTTTGCAAAGGAGGGACTGATGACATTAGCTAGGAAGAGGGTTAATGGGGGCAGGTACTGCACCTCGATCCTGACTCGCAGCCTTACTCCTCCCCCTGCTATTCCAGTCCTGAAAGTCACTCAGCTCTGCTGATGTCCCTCATTCCTGACACACAGTCCCCCACCCCCCGGCTATTGCAACTCTGGACTACACACACAGACACACACACCTACCTCTGCTGATGGCCCTCAGTCTCCACTCACAGCCCCTTGCTGTCCCAGCCCTGCACTCCCTAAACACTGCTAGGTCATTAGCTGACTGCTTGTGAACAAGTGAAATCCGAAGATAAAATTCTCACTGGACATTCAGCTCTTTCAGACCAGCGCAATAAAAAAACCAACGTGCGCACAAATGGAGCCACTCATTGGTGCAATAAAACAAATAGCATTAGGGCAACCAAAAGCAATTGACAAGTGAGTGGCAAGGCTGAGTCAGAACTGTTTCAAGCCTCCCGGTGTGGGGTTCTGGAACACCATGCTGCTGGAGGTGCTCTCTTTCAGAGGAGATGCAAAATGAGAGTTGTGACCCTTTAAGATCATTAAAGGTCCCGTGGTCCCACCCCAAGAAAAAGAGGTAACTTACCAGTAAAGGACAGTTACCTGTTCCGTAACTGGCGTTCTTCGAGATGTGTTGCTCCTGTCTATTCCACAGTAGGTGTGCGTGCTCACCACGTGCACCGGTGCCGGAAGTTTTTTCCTTAGCAGTACCCGTAGGAGGGGAGCACCGCTGCGACCCCTGGAGTGGTGCCTCTATATCGTGCTATAAGGGGAGCTGCACACTCCCCCCCACCCTCGGTTCCTTCTTGCCAGACAACTCCGACAGAGGGGAAGGAGTGTGGGATGTGGAATAGACAGGAGCAACACATCTCGAAGAACGCCAGTTATGGAACAGGTCCTTTCTTCTTCGAGTGATTGCTCCTGTGTATTCCACAGTAGGTGACTCCAAGCTATATCTGATGGAGGTGGGTAGGAGTTTAAAGGTTAGC
>NW_020699773.1:0-4496 GCF_002925995.2 Terrapene triunguis | reverse complement strand
CACCCTTACTTTACAGCTAATTTGCATGCAACAATTTAATTGGCTGTATGAGACACATACTGGATTACTTGGCCCAACTGCCACACCCATGTGACAGCACGGGCTTTCAGCTACTCATTTGTCTTGTCCTAGCGCCGAGGAGCCCCAGGCTTGTCCTAGGACCCCATTGTGCTTAGGTGCTGTGCAACCATAGAATACAAAAGACAGTCCCTGTCCCAAAGATCTTACAATGTAAAGTCAAAGGCCTGGTCTACACTAGGAAATTAAGTCAATATGACACTCAGAGATGTGAAAAATCCAAACCTCTGAGCACCAAAATTAAACCGACCTAACCCCAGTGAAGACAGAATTCTCCCTTCAACCTAGCTACTACCTCTCGGTGAGGAGAAGCGCCTATGCCAATTGGAGAACCCCTCCAATCAGTGTAGGTAGCGTCTTCACTGAAGCACTGCTGCAGAGTTTGAAGTGTAGACACGTGCACAGCTGACCTGGGGCTGCCTGCACCCCAGCAGCCTGAGTCTGCAGAACAATGCGGGAGCCCTGAATGCATGCAGGGCAGCATGGCATGATGTGATGACGTTGTATGTGTTGCGGGGAAGGAGTGTCTGCCAATGTTCTCCACACATCACCACCAGAATGGGGCACTGTAATGAAATCTACCTGGAGCAGCAGGGACGATCAGACACTCTGAAAACTCCAGCTGATGCAGAAGGCTGCGTTCCCGCCACCACCCAGGGCTGTCTACCTCCTGGGTGGGGCTCTCCACTGTCACACAGGGTTGTGTAACTCCCGCACAGCTCCCTACATCATGTTGGGCTGAACGCTATTGTGCTTTCAGTGTGAGGAGTGTTTGATGCCAGGCACTGAGCTGATAACGATCACTACACAGCTCCTGGTACTTGTTTCAGGCACTGTACAAAACACTGAGCGCCAAACTGCTCTGTCATGGAAACAGATGGATTTGTCCTGGTGCGCCTGAGAGCAGCTGTTGGCTCAAAGCAAATGAACACCAGTAATTGTCAGGCTGAGATGCAGCCTCCTCTCACAACGATGCCAGGGTGCCAATGCTGCAGTGAGATTATCATCCCACAGGGCAATGCCAGGCCATGTCCCTAGTCCTGTCACCGCAACGGGGGAATCATGTGCCACTTCCACATACCTCCAGGAGGCAGGGCCGTCCTTACCCATAGGCAAAGTAGGCAGCTGTGTAGTGAACAATTTCCTGGTGCCCTGCGCAGCTGCGTACTGCTCCAGCCCCTGCTCCGGTTCTTCCCCAGGGCCACCACCCCTACTCCGCCCCAGCCCCGCTTCTTCCTGCCCCTGCTCCGCCCCAGCCCTGCCCCCACTCCCCTGAAGATTGCAGCCAGGCCCGACCCTGCACTCACCGCATGGTAAGTGGAGCGACCCGGCCCCAGCCTGCTCCACTCCCCTGGCTCCCAGCCGTGCTGCCAGCAAGTGCTGGGGGGCGGTTCGGAGCAAGCTGGGGCCGGGTCACTCCACTTCCAGCAGGAAGTGGCCAGTCCCCCTCCCCGCCCCGTCCACCACGGAGGCCTGGGACCAGCCCCACCTCCTCCCGTGGAGGCTTGGTGCGGGGCCCCACACAGCCCCCCTGCGTAGGCCTGGAGCCAGCCCCCCCCCCACTCTCCCCAGTGGAGACCTGGGGCCCTACACAGCCCCCCCGCAGGGGGGGCTGCATAGGGTACCAAAATAGCTAGGGACGGCCCTGCCAGGAGGTCTTTACAGTGCTGAACAAGGGCATCCACTTGAGCAAAGATGCTAGTCTGATCCAGAACCCAGCCTTTCTCGGAAAGCCTGTTAGAAGTGCTGAAGGAGAAAATGTTTGTCATGCCCAACAGCCGCCCCAGAGGCAGGCACCGAGATAGGGAGTAGATTCTCCTAGGTGGGCATGTTATCTCCGTTGCTTCTCAGAGTCAGCAACATGTTTATCATCCAGGGCCTTGCAGAAAAGGCAGAGCAGCGCTCTGGGGACAGAAGGCAGTACCCTGCTGGCACAAGGGATAGGAATGTCTCCAAGAGTTTCCTAGCTCTGGGGCCTGGGACATGAATCCCAGGGCAGGATTTTGCAAATGCATGTTATTTGAATTAAGAATCAGCCCCCAAAGGGCACATCAAGCCTGCAGACCCTCTCTCTGCTCCCCCTCCCAAGAGAGCCCCAGGAAAGGATGGAAGAGCTCACAGCCTTTGAGATGCCCCAGAATCTCTTCCCACTGACAGGGAGATAGGGCTGTAGGAAGACACAGGGAGATTATCCTACCCAGGAGCTCTGGGGAGATCACAGACCCTGAGAGCAAAGCTCAAGTACATAATCCCCATTCAGCTGTATTTGCCTAGTTTCGGTGCTGCTTGGGCGTTAATGTCTTTGTCATATAAAATATTGATCCAGCTCTACAAATCTGAAGCAAACAAGTAACACTTAGACTTAATTGTGAAGGACCAGGCACACACTTAAACCTGACATCCCTAATCATAATGATAGATTCTGGTTTTTACAGCTCAGGAGAATCAGGGAAGGAAGGCTGGAGCCCAGGGCCGGCTCTACTGTTTTTGCCGCCCTAAGCAGTGCGCCGAATTGCCACCACGGATGGCGGGGGCAGTCCGTGCGCCGTTAGGGCAGCACGCACATTTCCGCAGCTGCGGCAATTCGGCAGCAGCTTCTGTCTTCAGCCGGAAGACAGAAGCTGCCGCCGAATTGCCGCCGCGGGCAGCTGAACATAGAAGCTGCCACCGAATTGCCGCCATCGCGGAAACGCACGTGCCGCCCTAAAGGCGCACGGACTGCCCCCGCCGTCCACGGCAGCAATTCAGTGCACTGCTTGGGGGCAAAAACACACTGCCGCCCCTTGCAGATTGCCGCCCCAAGCACCTGCTTGGAAGGCTGGTGCCTGGAGCCGGCCCTGGGTACAAACAGCCCTGCGGGGAATGCCTTATTTTTCTTTCTTAGCAACAATCAGGAAGAACAAAGAGGAATGAGGCAGGGGAGAGATTCTCTGTTAATTTGGAGAAGTCCAAAAGCTCCATCAGTTTGAGGATCACATCTCTGGAGTTGGGGGACGCGGCCATATACTTCTGCACTTTCAGTAGAGACACAGTGTTGAAATTCATAGGGAGCCCTGAACAAAAATCTGACACTTCTCCACTACTGTAAGAAACTGACTAATGCAGGTGAAGTTAGGAAGAGACCAAAGGCAGGAAAGGGGTTTGTGGTGGTGTGTGTTGGGGAGGGCTATGAAGTGGAGGTGAGACCTGTCACAGCTGGCTTCCTGGAGATGAAAAACTCTTCCTGATTTCTGGGAAAAGGTGGCACCACAATGTGGAGATGGAACGAGAGAAAGGAGAATAAGATTCCATGGCTGGAAGCCGGAATGAGACAAATTTAAAGACTAGAAAGAAAGTGCACATTTTTAACAGTGAGGGTAATTAAACATTGAATCAGTTTACCCCGGGAGATGGTGGATTCTCCATCATCTGAAATCTTTAAATCAAGACTGGGTGTCTCTTCTCTACGTCAACCACAAGATATGGGCTGGGAGGGTGCAGGAATCCCAAGTATCATTCTCTGGCCTTTGATAATGCAGGAATTCAGATTAGATGATCACTAGCTCTTCGCACCTTAGGATCTATGAATCAAAGAATCTATTAATATCTCCTGGGGGGGGAGGCTGGGATGGGTTCCTTGGCAGTTAGGGACTCCAATTCTGTTCAAAATCAATGTATGCTTGGCATCTAACTCCCCTAGGCTCCTTCGGAAATCCCAGCTGAAATTCCATCCTGGGTTGACAGTTAATCCGCACTTAAAATTCAAGAGAGAGCTTGGACATCTAAATCCCTTAGGCGGTTTCGGAAATCACAATGTGGATGCTCAGTCTGCATTAATTTTAATGGGAATCAGGCATCTAATTCACTTAGGCTGATTTCAAAATCTCAGCCTGTGATTTCAAGTCATAAGGAACTATAAACTGCATTGAAATTAAACGGTTCCTCGTCTGTGACGGGTTGGATCACAGAAACCCGCTTGGGAGCCGCCACCTGATGTAGCAAGACTACCCCTGCTTCTGTTTTCCCTGCCAGCTCAGGACTCCAGCACCCTGTCTTGCTGAATTAGACACTCCAGTCCCCTTCAACACAGACCCAGGGTCTGAATCACTTGTCCCAGAGCTGCAAGTTTACCTGAAAACAGCTCACAGGAGTGTGCTTGTCTTTAGCACTCAGATGCCCAACTCCCAATGGGGTCTAAACCCAGATAAATCCGTTTTACCCTGCATAAAGCTTATGCAGAGTAAACTCATAAATTGTTCGCCCTCTATAACACTGATAGAGAGATATGCACAGCTGTTTGCTCCCCCAGGTATTAATACATACTCTGAGTAAATTACTAAATAAAAAGTGATTTTATTAAATACAGACAGTCGGATTTAAGTGGTTCAAAGGAGTAACAGACAGAACAAAGTAAGTCACAAGCAAAATAAAATAAAATG
>NW_020699772.1:0-4496 GCF_002925995.2 Terrapene triunguis | reverse complement strand
CACCCTTACTTTACAGCTAATTTGCATGCAACAATTTAATTGGCTGTATGAGACACATACTGGATTACTTGGCCCAACTGCCACACCCATGTGACAGCACGGGCTTTCAGCTACTCATTTGTCTTGTCCTAGCGCCAAGGAGCCCCAGGCTTGTCCTAGGACCCCATTGTGCTTAGGTGCTGTGCAACCATAGAATACAAAAGACAGTCCCTGTCCCAAAGATCTTACAATGTAAAGTCAAAGGCCTGGTCTACACTAGGAAATTAAGTCAATATGACACTCAGAGGTGTGAAAAATCCAAACCTCTGAGCACCAAAATTAAACCGACCTAACCCCAGTGAAGACAGAATTCTCCCTTCAACCTAGCTACTACCTCTCGGTGAGGAGAAGCGCCTACGCCAATTGGAGAACCCCTCCAATCAGTGTAGGTAGCGTCTTCACTGAAGCACTGCTGCAGAGTTTGAAGTGTAGACATGCGCACAGCTGACCTGGGGCTGCCTGCACCCCACCAGCCTGAGTCTGCAGAACAATGTGGGAGCCCTGAATGCATGCAGGGCAGCATGGCATGATGTGATGACGTTGCATGTGTTGCGGGGAAGGAGTGTCTGCCAATGTTCTCCACACATCACCACCAGAATGGGGCACTGTAATGAAATCTACCTGGAGCAGCAGGGACGATCAGACACTCTGAAAACTCCAGCTGATGCAGAAGGCTGTGTTCCCACCACCACCCAGGGCTGTCTACCTCCTGGGTGGGGCTCTCCACTGTCACACAGGGTTGTGTACCTCCCGCACAGCTCCCTACATCATGTTGGGCTGAACGCTATTGTGCTTTCAGTGTGAGGAGTGTTTGATGCCAGGCACTGAGCTGTTAACGATCACTACACAGCTCCTGGTACTTGTTTCAGGCACTGTACAAAACACTGAGCGCCAAAATGCTCTGTCATGGAAACAGATGGATTTGTCCTGGTGCGCCTGAGAGCAGCTGTTGGCTCAAAGCAAATGAACACCAGTAATTGTCAGGCTGAGATGCAGCCTCCTCTCACAACGATGCCAGGGTGCCAATGCTGCAGTGAGATTATCATCCCGCAGGGCAATGCCAGGCCATGTCTCTAGTCCTGTCACCGCAACGGGGGAATCAGGTGCCACTTCCACATACCTCCAGGAGGCAGGGCCGTCCTTACCCATAGGCAAAGTAGGCAGCTGTGTAGTGAACAATTTCCTGGTGCCCTGCGCAGCTGCGTACTGCTCCAGCCCCTGCTCCGGTTCTTCCCCAGGGCCACCACCCCTACTCCGCCCCAGCCCCGCTTCTTCCTGCCCCTGCTCCGCCCCAGCCCTGCCCCCACTCCCCTGAAGATTGCAGCCAGGCCCGACCCTGCACTCACCGCATGGTAAGTGGAGCGACCCGGCCCCAGCCTGCTCCACTCCCCTGGCTCCCAGCCGTGCTGCCAGCAAGTGCTGGGGGGCGGTTCGGAGCAAGCTGGGGCCGGGTCACTCCACTTCCAGCAGGAAGTGGCCAGTCCCCCTCCCCGCCCCGTCCACCACGGAGGCCTGGGACCAGCCCCACCTCCTCCCGTGGAGGCTTGGTGCGGGGCCCCACACAGCCCCCCTGCGTAGGCCTGGAGCCAGCCCCCCCCCCACTCTCCCCAGTGGAGACCTGGGGCCCTACACAGCCCCCCCGCAGGGGGGGCTGCATAGGGTACCAAAATAGCTAGGGACGGCCCTGCCAGGAGGTCTTTACAGTGCTGAACAAGGGCATCCACTTGAGCAAAGATGCTAGTCTGGTCCAGAACCCAGCCTTTCTCGGAAAGCCTGTTAGAAGTGCTGAAGGAGAAAATGTTTGTCATGCCCAACAGCCGCCTCAGAGGCAGGCACCGAGATAGGGAGTAGATTCTCCTAGGTGGGCATGTTATCTCTGTTGCTTCTCAGAATCAGCAGCATGTTTATCATCCAGGGCCTTGCAGAAAAGGCAGAGCAGCGCTCTGGGGACAGAAGGCAGTACCCTGCTGGCACAAGGGATAGGAATGTCTCCAAGAGTTTCCTAGCTCTGGGGTCTGGGACATGAATCCCAGGGCAGGATTTTGCAAATCCATGTTATTTGAATTAAGAATCAGCCCCCAAAGGGCACATCAAGCCTGCAGACCCTCTCTCTGCTCCCCCTCCCAAGAGAGCCCCAGGAAAGGATGGAAGAGCTCACAGCCTTTGAGATGCCCCAGAATCTCTTCCCACTGACAGGGAGATAGGGCTGTAGGAAGACACAGGGAGATTATCCTACCCCGGAGCTCTGGGGAGATCACAGACCCTGAGAGCAAAGCTCAAGTACATAATCCCCATTCAGCTGTATTTGCCTAGTTTCGGTGCTGCTTGGGCGTTAATGTCTTTGTCATATAAAATATTGATCCAGCTCTACAAATCTGAAGCAGACAAGTAACACTTAGACTTAATTGTGAAGGACCAGGCGCACACTTAAACCTGACATCCCTAATCATAATGATAGATTCTGGTTTTTACAGCTCAGGAGAATCAGGGAAGGAAGGCTGGAGCCCAGGGCCGGCTCTACTGTTTTTGCCGCCCTAAGCAGTGCGCCGAATTGCCACCACGGATGGCGGGGGCAGTCCGTGCGCCGTTAGGGCAGCACGCACATTTCCGCAGCGGCGGCAATTCGGCAGCAGCTTCTGTCTTCAGCCGGAAGACAGAAGCTGCCGCCGAATTGCCGCCGCGGGCAGCTGAACATAGAAGCTGCCACCGAATTGCCGCCACTGCGGAAACGCACGTGCCGCCCTAAAGGCGCACGGACTGTCCCCGCCGTCCACAGCAGCAATTCAGTGCACTGCTTGGGGGCAAAAACACACTGCCGCCCCTTGCAGATTGCCGCCCCAAGCACCTGCTTGGAAGGCTGGTGCCTGGAGCCGGCCCTGGGTACAAACAGCCCTGCGGGGAATGCCTTATTTTTCTTTCTTAGCAACAATCAGGAAGAACAAAGAGGAATGAGGCAGGGGAGAGATTCTCTGTTAATTTGGAGAAGTCCAAAAGCTCCGTCAGTTTGAGGATCACAGCTCTGGAGTTGGGGGACGCGGCCATATACTTCTGCGCTTTCAGTAGAGACACAGTTTTGAAATTCATAGGGAGCCCTGAACAAAAATCTGACACTTCTCCGCTACTGTAAGAAACTGACTCCTGCAGGTGAAGTTAGGAAGAGACCAAAGGCAGGAAAGGGGTTTGTGGTGGTGTGTGTTGGGGAGGGCTATGAAGTGGAGGTGAGACCTGTCACAGCTGGCTTCCTGGAGATGAAAAACTCTTCCTGATTTCTGGGAAAAGGTGGCACCACAATGTGGAGATGGAACGAGAGAAAGGAGAATAAGATTCCATGGCTGGAAGCCGGAATGAGACAAATTCAAAGACTAGAAAGAAAGTGCACATTTTTAACAGTGAGGGTAATTAAACATTGAATCAGTTTACCCCGGGAGATGGTGGATTCTCCATCATCTGAAATCTTTAAATCAAGACTGGGTGTCTCTTCTCTACGTCAACCACAAGATATGGGCTGGGAGGGTGCAGGAATCCCAAGTATCATTCTCTGGCCTTTGATAATGCAGGAATTCAGATTAGATGATCACTAGCTCTTCGCACCTTAGGATCTATGAATCAAAGAATCTATTAATATCTCCTGGGGGGGGAGGCTGGGATGGGTTCCTTGGCAGTTAGGGACTCCAATTCTGTTCAAAATCAATGTATGCTTGGCATCTAACTCCCCTAGGCTCCTTCGGAAATCCCAGCTGAAATTCCATCCTGGGTTGACAGTTAATCCGCACTTAAAATTCAAGAGAGAGCTTGGACATCTAAATCCCTTAGGCGGTTTCGGAAATCACAATGTGGATGCTCAGTCTGCATTAATTTTAATGGGAATCAGGCATCTAATTCACTTAGGCTGATTTCAAAATCTCAGCCTGTGATTTCAAGTCATAAGGAACTATAAACTGCATTGAAATTAAACGGTTCCTCGTCTGTGACGGGTTGGATCACAGAAACCCCCTTGGGAGCCGCCACCTGATGTAGCAAGACTACCCCTGCTTCTGTTTTCCCTGCCAGCTCAGGACTCCAGCACCCTGTCTTGCTGAATTAGACACTCCAGTCCCCTTCAACACAGACCCAGGGTCTGAATCACTTGTCCCAGAGCTGCAAGTTTACCTGAAAACAGCTCACAGGAGTGTGCTTGTCTTTAGCACTCAGATGCCCAACTCCCAATGGGGTCTAAACCCAGATAAATCCGTTTTACCCTGCATAAAGCTTATGCAGAGTAAACTCATAAATTGTTCGCCCTCTATAACACTGATAGAGAGATATGCACAGTTGTTTGCTCCCCCAGGTATTAATACATACTCTGAGTAAATTACTAAATAAAAAGTGATTTTATTAAATACAGACAGTAGGATTTAAGTGGTTCAAAGTAGTAACAGACAGAACAAAGTAAGTCACAAGCAAAATAAAATAAAATG
>NW_020699771.1:1230-1349 GCF_002925995.2 Terrapene triunguis | reverse complement strand
TAGAAGAGGAATAGGAATAGAGATAGACTAGAAATAGAATACTATAGCGAGGTGGGTCACCTCTTTTATCCTTCCTCCTATGCCCAAATTTCATTCCTCACCCACAAAATGTTAGGGTA
>NW_020699771.1:0-1130 GCF_002925995.2 Terrapene triunguis | reverse complement strand
CTTTTATCCTTCCTCCTATGCCCAAATTTCATTCCTCACCCACAAAACGTTAGGGTACGCTTCCTCCATAGGCTAGTATGTATGTGTGTATGGATGACATGTACCTACACACATATATTATTTCTGTTCTTTAGTCATTTCAGTTCTTTCCTTGTGGTGTACCTGTTAAGTCTGTGGGTACAAATTGAAAAAACCCCTATGCCATTCTCCATTGTCTATTGGTCCAGATAAAAGGTCTTAGCTATTTAGGTAACAAGATGTAGATCAACTTTGCTTTCTGGGTAAAAGGTCCTAAAATAGATGTGCTAACTTTGCCTTAGCTTAACATACAGGATATGGGCTGTAGGTCTCTTGCATTACATCCAAACTTTCTTTAATATAAATCTATAAACCTAGTACAATAAACCAAATACTTAAACTACAAGAAAAAATATATATATATAAGCAAGCAGGTTAATCCTATAGGCTACACATAGCAGGATTCAGAGAAAATCATTGGGAATTTTCACAGAAAAACTGAACACCTGTGATATTAAAATCTCTTTTCTCTAAAATTCCTGCTGAATAGCATTACTTGGCAGAACTACCATCATTCCACACATCACATTTTTCATTTCACCCCTAATGTCACTTTTCTGCTCCCTAATTTTCTCATGGCATTTTTCACCTCCTTATTGCGCAGCGTGTAGATCAAGGGATTCAGCACCGGAGTGATAATGGTGTAGACCACGGTGACCATCTTATCCTCCGAGAAGGTGGTGGAAGGTCTTAAATACATGAAGATACATGGCCCGAAAAATATAATCACTACAGCAATATGGGAGGCACAGGTGGAAAGAGCTTTGCGACGACCTTCGGAGGAGCGAGTTCTCAAGGAGACTAAGATGATGACATAGGACACAACCAGCACAACAAAACAGGTCAGAGAAAGCATCCCGGTATTGGCAATGACCATGACACCAACAAGGTAAGTGTCAGCGCAGGCCAGTTTCAGCAAAGGGTGCACATCGCAGAAATAGTGGTCAATCTCGTTGGGCCCACAGAAGGGTAACTGGATGATCAGGAGAGTCTGAACTATGGAATGCACAAAGCCACCCACCCATGAAGCCATCACAAGGGAGCCACAAACA
>NW_020699770.1:1230-1349 GCF_002925995.2 Terrapene triunguis | reverse complement strand
TAGAAGAGGAATAGGAATAGAGATAGACTAGAAATAGAATACTATAGCGAGGTGGGTCACCTCTTTTATCCTTCCTCCTATGCCCAAATTTCATTCCTCACCCACAAAATGTTAGGGTA
>NW_020699770.1:0-1130 GCF_002925995.2 Terrapene triunguis | reverse complement strand
CTTTTATCCTTCCTCCTATGCCCAAATTTCATTCCTCACCCACAAAACGTTAGGGTACGCTTCCTCCATAGGCTAGTATGTATGTGTGTATGGATGACATGTACCTACACACATATATTATTTCTGTTCTTTAGTCATTTCAGTTCTTTCCTTGTGGTGTACCTGTTAAGTCTGTGGGTACAAATTGAAAAAACCCCTATGCCATTCTCCATTGTCTATTGGTCCAGATAAAAGGTCTTAGCTATTTAGGTAACAAGATGTAGATCAACTTTGCTTTCTGGGTAAAAGGTCCTAAAATAGATGTGCTAACTTTGCCTTAGCTTAACATACAGGATATGGGCTGTAGGTCTCTTGCATTACATCCAAACTTTCTTTAATATAAATCTATAAACCTAGTACAATAAACCAAATACTTAAACTACAAGAAAAAATATATATATATAAGCAAGCAGGTTAATCCTATAGGCTACACATAGCAGGATTCAGAGAAAATCATTGGGAATTTTCACAGAAAAACTGAACACCTGTGATATTAAAATCTCTTTTCTCTAAAATTCCTGCTGAATAGCATTACTTGGCAGAACTACCATCATTCCACACATCACATTTTTCATTTCACCCCTAATGTCACTTTTCTGCTCCCTAATTTTCTCATGGCATTTTTCACCTCCTTATTGCGCAGCGTGTAGATCAAGGGATTCAGCACCGGAGTGATAATGGTGTAGACCACGGTGACCATCTTATCCTCCGAGAAGGTGGTGGAAGGTCTTAAATACATGAAGATACATGGCCCGAAAAATATAATCACTACAGCAATATGGGAGGCACAGGTGGAAAGAGCTTTGCGACGACCTTCGGAGGAGCGAGTTCTCAAGGAGACTAAGATGATGACATAGGACACAACCAGCACAACAAAACAGGTCAGAGAAAGCATCCCGGTATTGGCAATGACCATGACACCAACAAGGTAAGTGTCAGCGCAGGCCAGTTTCAGCAAAGGGTGCACATCGCAGAAATAGTGGTCAATCTCGTTGGGCCCACAGAAGGGTAACTGGATGATCAGGAGAGTCTGAACTATGGAATGCACAAAGCCACCCACCCATGAAGCCATCACAAGGGAGCCACAAACA
>NW_020699769.1:0-1090 GCF_002925995.2 Terrapene triunguis | reverse complement strand
TTGTCACTCACAAACCTTCTCTTTTCAGATGGGTCGAAAGAACCCCCTTCCATGACTCTGTCCAAAATAGCTCTAATTCCAGAGAGACCCATATTGCACAACCATCTGTGGGCAGCTTAATTAAAATGTACTACCCTGACATGACATAAATTGCATTGTACTTAAACGCAAAGCTAGATGGTTCAGAATTCTGCATACTACCCCTAAGATGCAATAAGCTTTGTTTCTCCCTCACTCATAATGATAATTGTTTGCAAAGGGACATAGTAAAAAAAGGACATATGAGACGCTCAAAAGGATTCACACAGTTTTATATATATATACATTTGCATTTAACAGATCCTCATAGTGAGCACATGCCTACATGTTCATGAGAACATAATGCAAAATTATTACGATTAGTAGTATTGCAGCATTGCCTAGTGGCCTCAACTGAAACTGGGACTCCATGTGCTTGGTGCTGTACAAACATAGTAAAAAACAGTCCCTGCCCTGAAGAGGTTACAGTCTAAAATGGCAAAATGTGGGAGGGAAGCAGAGGTCCAGAGAAAGAAAGTGACTGACCCAAATTTATAATGTATCAGAAGCAAGACTAGTACCCCGTGACTTCAGAGCCGCAGTCAGGGCTATCACTGGGTCATACTGTTCCAGTGCTACTGGGACTACAATAATGATCATAAATAATCTAACTGAAATTAGGTATAAAATTGAACAAAGAACTGGAAAAGTTTCCACTTTTCACTGAGCCTTAAATGTTGCAAGCATTCACATCAAAGTAGAATGGCAATATGTAGCCTGATTTAGGGTGTACTAATATTAATTTAAGTTATTAATTTAATTCTATTTTAATTTGATTAATATTATTATTAATAATTTATTATTAATATTAATCAGTATGAGTCTTAGGCTCGCCAATCTGTTTGATCAGAAGATAAAAGTTCTTGTCCCGAATCAGGCTCCACAGAATTTATAAAGGACCATTGGGGGTATGACGGGAAGCTCACAGATATAACTGTAAAGACTTTTTATTAAAATCAATGAACTAGTAAGTAAATGGTAAAATAATCAGAGTTACAAAGTTACAATTGCA
>NW_020699768.1:0-1090 GCF_002925995.2 Terrapene triunguis | reverse complement strand
TTGTCACTCACAAACCTTCTCTTTTCAGATGGGTCGAAAGAACCCCCCTTCCATGACTCTGTCCAAAATAGCTCTAATTCCAGAGAGACCCATATTGCACAACCATCTGTGGGCAGCTTAATTAAAATGTACTACCCTGACATGACATAAATTGCATTGTACTTAAACGCAAAGCTAGATGGTTCAGAATTCTGCATACTACCCCTAAGATGCAATAAGCTTTGTTTCTCCCTCACTCATAATGATAATTGTTTGCAAAGGGACATAGTAAAAAAGGACATATGAGACGCTCAAAAGGATTCACACAGTTTTATATATATATACATTTGCATTTAACAGATCCTCATAGTGAGCACATGCCTACATGTTCATGAGAACATAATGCAAAATTATTACGATTAGTAGTATTGCAGCATTGCCTAGTGGCCTCAACTGAAACTGGGACTCCATGTGCTTGGTGCTGTACAAACATAGTAAAAAACAGTCCCTGCCCTGAAGAGGTTACAGTCTAAAATGGCAAAATGTGGGAGGGAAGCAGAGGTCCAGAGAAAGAAAGTGACTGACCCAAATTTATAATGTATCAGAAGCAAGACTACTACCCCGTGACTTCAGAGCCGCAGTCAGGGCTATCACTGGGTCATACTAGTCCAGTGCTACTGGGACTACAATAATGATCATAAATAATCTAACTGAAATTAGGTATAAAATTGAACAAAGAACTGGAAAAGTTTCCACTTTTCACTGAGCCTTAAATGTTGCAAGCATTCACATCAAAGTAGAATGGCAATATGTAGCCTGATTTAGGGTGTACTAATATTAATTTAAGTTATTAATTTAATTCTATTTTAATTTGATTAATATTATTATTAATAATTTATTATTAATATTAATCAGTATGAGTCTTAGGCTCGCCAATCTGTTTGATCAGAAGATAAAAGTTCTTGTCCCGAATCAGGCTCCACAGAATTTATAAAGGACCATTGGGGGTATGACGGGAAGCTCACAGATATAACTGTAAAGACTTTTTATTAAAATCAATGAACTAGTAAGTAAATGGTAAAATAATCAGAGTTACAAAGTTACAATTGCA
>NW_020699767.1:0-1221 GCF_002925995.2 Terrapene triunguis | reverse complement strand
CTCCATAGGCTAGTATGTATGTGTGTATGGATGACATGTACCTACACACATATATTATTTCTGTTCTTTAGTCATTTCAGTTCTTTCCTTGTGGTGTACCTGTTAAGTCTGTGGGTACAAATTGAAAAAACCCCTATGCCATTCGCCATTGTCTATTGGTCCAGATAAAAGGTCTTAGCTATTTAGGTAACAAGATGTAGATCAACTTTGCTTTCTGGGTAAAAGGTCCTAAAATAGATGTGCTAACTTTGCCTTAGCTTAACATACAGGATATGGGCTGTAGGTCTCTTGCATTACATCCAAACTTTCTTTAATATAAATCTATAAACCTAGTACAATAAACCAAATACTTAAACTAAAAGAAAAAATATATATATATAAGCAAGCAGGTTAATCCTATAGGCTACACATAGCAGGATTCAGAGAAAATCATTGGGAATTTTCACAGAAAAACGGAACACCTGTGATATTAAAATCTCTTTTCTCTAAAATTCCTGCTGAATAGCGTTACTTGGCAGAACTACCATCATTCCACACATCACATTTTTCATTTCACCCCTAAAGTCACTTTTCTGCTCCCTAATTTTCTCATGGCATTTTTCACCTCCTTATTGCGCAGGGTGTAGATCAAGGGATTCAGCACCGGAGTGATAATGGTGTAGAACACGGTGACCATCTTATCCTCCGAGAAGGTGGTGGAAGGTCTTAAATACATGAAGATACATGGCCCGAAAAATATAATCACTACAGCAATATGGGAGGCACAGGTGGAAAGAGCTTTGCGACGACCTTCGGAGGAGCGAGTTCTCAAGGAAACTAAGATGATGACATAGGACACAACCAGCACAACAAAACAGGTCAGGGAAATCATCCCGGTATTGGCAATGACCATGACGCCAACAAGGTAAGTATCAGCGCAAGCCAGTTTCAGCAAAGGGTGCACATCGCAGAAATAGTGGTCAATCTCGTTGGGCCCACAGAAGGGTAACTGGATGATCAGGAGAGTCTGAACTATGGAATGCACAAAGCCACCCACCCATGAAGCCATCACAAGGGAGCCACAAACACACGCAGTCATGATGGTTGTGTAATGGAGGGGTTTGCAGATTGCAATGTAACGATCGTACGCCATCACTGTGAGGAGGAAGATTTCAGTGCACCCAAAGAAATGGCTCACAAACAGCTGTGCTATGCAGCCATCAAAGGAGATGGTTTTCCTCT
>NW_020699766.1:0-1221 GCF_002925995.2 Terrapene triunguis | reverse complement strand
CTCCATAGGCTAGTATGTATGTGTGTATGGATGACATGTACCTACACACATATATTATTTCTGTTCTTTAGTCATTTCAGTTCTTTCCTTGTGGTGTACCTGTTAAGTCTGTGGGTACAAATTGAAAAAACCCCTATGCCATTCGCCATTGTCTATTGGTCCAGATAAAAGGTCTTAGCTATTTAGGTAACAAGATGTAGATCAACTTTGCTTTCTGGGTAAAAGGTCCTAAAATAGATGTGCTAACTTTGCCTTAGCTTAACATACAGGATATGGGCTGTAGGTCTCTTGCATTACATCCAAACTTTCTTTAATATAAATCTATAAACCTAGTACAATAAACCAAATACTTAAACTAAAAGAAAAAATATATATATATAAGCAAGCAGGTTAATCCTATAGGCTACACATAGCAGGATTCAGAGAAAATCATTGGGAATTTTCACAGAAAAACGGAACACCTGTGATATTAAAATCTCTTTTCTCTAAAATTCCTGCTGAATAGCGTTACTTGGCAGAACTACCATCATTCCACACATCACATTTTTCATTTCACCCCTAAAGTCACTTTTCTGCTCCCTAATTTTCTCATGGCATTTTTCACCTCCTTATTGCGCAGGGTGTAGATCAAGGGATTCAGCACCGGAGTGATAATGGTGTAGAACACGGTGACCATCTTATCCTCCGAGAAGGTGGTGGAAGGTCTTAAATACATGAAGATACATGGCCCGAAAAATATAATCACTACAGCAATATGGGAGGCACAGGTGGAAAGAGCTTTGCGACGACCTTCGGAGGAGCGAGTTCTCAAGGAAACTAAGATGATGACATAGGACACAACCAGCACAACAAAACAGGTCAGGGAAATCATCCCGGTATTGGCAATGACCATGACGCCAACAAGGTAAGTATCAGCGCAAGCCAGTTTCAGCAAAGGGTGCACATCGCAGAAATAGTGGTCAATCTCGTTGGGCCCACAGAAGGGTAACTGGATGATCAGGAGAGTCTGAACTATGGAATGCACAAAGCCACCCACCCATGAAGCCATCACAAGGGAGCCACAAACACACGCAGTCATGATGGTTGTGTAATGGAGGGGTTTGCAGATTGCAATGTAACGATCGTACGCCATCACTGTGAGGAGGAAGATTTCAGTGCACCCAAAGAAATGGCTCACAAACAGCTGTGCTATGCAGCCATCAAAGGAGATGGTTTTCCTCT
>NW_020699765.1:0-1063 GCF_002925995.2 Terrapene triunguis | reverse complement strand
CAATGGACATGGAGAACAATAGATCACCATCCTATTTATATCAGCCCTTAACATACTAGAAGACTGTTGTCAGGTCCCCCCTCAGTCTTCTTTTCTCAAAACTAAACATGCCCGATGTCTTTAACCTTTCTTCCTGTAAGGTTTTCTAACCCTTTGATCATTTTTGTTGTTCTCCTCCAGACTCTCTCCAATTTGTCCACATCTTTCCTAAAACATGAATGTAATAAAATACAGCCCAGATTTTAAATGTGACCTGCCCTTCTGGATGCCTCCTGGGTAGGTTGCCCCCTTCTGAGACCCTTCTCCAGTCTCATGAGTAAACCCCTTCCATGTGGCCAGCTCATGCCTCTATTTCTCTCTGGGGTGGGATCCAGAAATCTAGCCACGCTCCAATGGGGTCACCAGCTTCTTCCTCCCGGGTGCCAAACCCACTACCTCTCAGGTCCAGCTGTGCTTGGACTCTGACAAAGTTCCCCTTTAGGACCCTGTGGTCAGGAATCGTTTGCAGTGACACAGAAGCAGGAGTATTTGTCCAAATCATGCAGAGTGCTTAGAGACGCAGATTTTAACAATAAAATAAGACCTATGGGGCCATTGTCTTCCCTACATTTGGCATTTCCCTGCAGCCCCTGGGTAGATGTGACCTACCATTGGTGTCTCCTGTTGTCTCTGGGCACCAAGTTACATCTTGACCACTGCAGTTCCTGACTTTCAGTCTGTCTATCTGTCTTTCTTCACCCTGATGGCTCTGGGTCTTTTTGTCAGATTCCAGCAGAGCCAACTACTTCCTTTTTAACCCTTCAGGGTCTTTTGATCTCAGCCCTAGCCTTAGGAAGAGTAAAACATCCTAATGTGGACCATGCCAGCCAGGTTAGTTCTCCCCCCAATTGATGACCCAGCCCATTGTTGTCTTAACCCTCTGAAGTGGGTACTCAAAGGCTGAATTATCTGAGTCGTTGTGTTACCCTTCATGGATTCCTTAACAGCACACTTTACAACCTCCTTTGCTTTAACACTACACATTCAGCCAGAGAGCAAAAATTAAAAAGGGAAACCAAATTAT
>NW_020699764.1:0-1063 GCF_002925995.2 Terrapene triunguis | reverse complement strand
CAATGGACATGGAGAACAATAGATCACCATCCTATTTATATCAGCCCTTAACATACTAGAAGACTGTTGTCAGGTCCCCCCTCAGTCTTCTTTTCTCAAAACTAAACATGCCCGATGTCTTTAACCTTTCTTCCTGTAAGGTTTTCTAACCCTTTGATCATTTTTGTTGTTCTCCTCCAGACTCTCTCCAATTTGTCCACATCTTTCCTAAAACATGAATGTAATAAAATACAGCCCAGATTTTAAATGTGACCTGCCCTTCTGGATGCCTCCTGGGTAGGCTGCCCCCTTCTGAGACCCTTCTCCAGTCTCATGAGTAAACCCCTTCCATGTGGCCAGCTCATGCCTCTATTTCTCTCTGGGGTGGGATCCAGAAATCTAGCCACGCTCCAATGGGGTCACCAGCTTCTTCCTCCCGGGTGCCAAACCCACTACCTCTCAGGTCCAGCTGTGCTTGGACTCTGCCAAAGTTCCCCTTTAGGACCCTGTGGTCAGGAATCGTTTGCAGTGACACAGAAGCAGGAGTATTTGTCCAAATCGTGCAGAGTGCTTAGAGACGCAGATTTTAACAATAAAATAAGACCTATAGGGCCATTGTCTTCCCTACATTTGGCATTTCCCTCCAGCCCCTGGGTAGACGTGACCTACCATTGGTGTCTCCTGTTGTCTCTGGGCACCAACTTACATCTTGACCACTGCAGTTCCTGACTTTCAGTCTGTCTATCTGTCTTTCTTCACCCTGATGGCTCTGGGTCTTTTTGTCAGATTCCAGCAGAGCCAACTACTTCCTTTTTAACCCTTCAGGGTCTTTTGATCTCAGCCCTAGCCTTAGGAAGAGTAAAACATCCTAATGTGGACCATGCCAGCCAGGTTAGTTCTCCCCCCAATTGATGACCCAGCCCATTGTTATCTTAACCCTCTGAAGTGGGTACTCAAAGGCTGAATTATCTGAGTCGTTGTGTTACCCTTCATGGATTCCTTAACAGCACACTTTACAACCTCCTTTGCTTTAACATTACACATTCAGCCAGAGAGCAAAAATTAAAAAGGGAAACCAAATTAT
>NW_020699763.1:0-2489 GCF_002925995.2 Terrapene triunguis | reverse complement strand
AAAACAGGGGTGTAATGGGGTTGGGGTTCTCACCCCTAGCGAGGGCCCTTGGTTGAGTGTGCTCAGGCTTGCACTTTCTCTCTGTGTAGCCCTCCTTGGGCTCAGGTCCTTAATTAGTCCTGTAATCTATCAATAGTCTCAGCCCTGGTGTTGAGCTGTACTCCCTGGGCTTTTCCCGGGAGACAATGTCCTCGCCCTCTCTGGGCACTTCAGGCCCCAGCTCTCTTGCTAGGCCACTAAGGAGTTCTGTTCCCCTTCTGGGGTGCCTCAAAGTCCAGGCTACTACTCCCCCAGTGGCTCTTGGGGGTGGGGGGACTCAAGCCCGCCCACTACTCTGGGTCCCAGCCCAGGGACCCTGTTGATAGCCGCCATCCACTGGGTCCCTTTATCTAAGTCATACCGCTGCTTTAATTCCCTAGGCCACTTCCCCACAGCCCGGCACCTTCTTCACCCTTACCTCAGGACCTTGTCTGAATAGGGTCCCAGTTACCAGCCTAGAGCTCCTTCTCGCTCCCTTGGCCAGCCACACACTCCACCAGTTCCAGAAAGAAACTAACTCACTCTGGCCCTGCAGCTCTTCTTATACTAGCCTGCTGGGCCCTGATTGGCTATGTCCCCCATAGCCCTTCTAGGCAGTTTGGAGGATCCTCTCCCCTGCGTTTTCAGGGTCAGGGTGTGACAGGGCCATGAGGTCTTGAGCAGGGTGCCAGTTTGTAAAAGGACGAATTCTTCTGTTGATCTAGCTACCGCTTCTCAGAGAGGTGGATTAACTACATCAATGGATAAACTCCTTCCACCAACAAAGTAAGTGTCTATGCTATAGTGACACAACTGCAACATTGTAGCTTTGTGGTATGTTGACATGTGCAAATGTTCATTGGCGCAGGGAGTGAAACCTGGGTCTCTTGGGAGAATGCATTAGCCATAGGCTATAGAGTTATTCCCACGCTCTCTACACCCTCTAGAATTCTACAGAGCTAATTGCTAGGATGTTCTCCTCCAATACCCGCGTTCCACTCCCTGCTCCAATGAAGATTTCAGTACATACACAGAGTAGAACAGCTTCAACAGGGGTGATTGAGAGAGACCTCTGAGCACACCTACCAAATTAGACCCCCACAAGTGAGATTCCTGAGGGAGCACCAAGTTTGTAAATGCCACTAGGGAGTTGACATGAGTCAGGGCAGAGCTGCTCTGTGGTGTCAGTATTTTGATGGCTTCCCAAAAGCCCACTGGCAAAAATGTAGACACCTCCGGGACTTTACTGGTGGAAACTTAGGCACCTGAGGACCTTAGGCACTACAGGGCAAGGTAGCAGGGGTTTCATGAATGTCACCTAAATCCCCCTTGTGAATCTAGTCCTAAGTCTCTAGATGGTATGGCTGCAAAGACAACCTAGCAAAAATGACCTGAGTGAAACCACTGTGCCAATGTCTGCCCGAGTATGCAGAGAGCCTGTCACAATAGCTCAGAAGTGTGAACTGCCTCATTTATTTCAATGGGTGCTGTTCCAACCTGACCCTGCCCTCCCCCTGGTCAGGCATCAGTCTGTAGTACTCAGACCCAAATTGTGTTTCCCATGTGATTCTAACCTCTCTGGATCTAGATAGTGACTGGTCACTGTTCCTAGCTCTGGGTCTCTCTGAGGCATATTGCCAGGTGCAGACCCCATGCATGACCTCCTTCTTGGGCAGTGGGACTCTGCAGTCCACCTGGCTTAGATCACAAAACAACTGTCTCATTCCTCCCATCATCCAATTACTTATACCTATTCCCCCTCGCCTGGCAGTGGGAGCCCAGACAAACCCTTCAGGGACAATGCAGCAGGAAAGCAAGAGACGCAAACACTTTCCAAGGCATTCCACACTCTAGCAGGGGCAGCAGTGCTCAGAAAAGACTGATGCTGTCAGGACAGGACTCTTTTTCACTAGCATCTGAATGTTCTAAACCAACAAGGAGGTTACAATGCAAAACAAAGGTCTCAATGAAGGTGACAACCACAAAATTGCTAAAGCACGTTGGCATGCTATGTCACCGGCCCCATACAACTGTAAGTCTGCATTCATAAAGTTTTTGTCAGTGAATTTCCCAGGTGTTTTTATTTTTGTTTGTTTTTTTAACAGAAAATGCTGTTGGTAGGAGATTAGAAGTCATTTAGACAGTTGTAGTTGTCAGACATTCATAGAAATGTATGGCTGAGAGGGACCTCGAGAGGTCATCAAGTCCAGCCCCCTGTGCTAAGACAGGACCAAGTAAACCTAGAGCAGCCATGAGAGGTCTTGTCCAACCAGTTCTTAAAAACCTCCAATGATGGGGATTTCACAACCTCCCTTGGAAGCCTGTTCCAGAATTTAACTGCTCTTCTAGTTAGAAAGATTTTCCTAATCTATAAACTACATCTCCCCTGCTACAGATTAACCCCTTTACTTATTGTTTTATCTTCAATGGACATGGAGAACAATAGATCACCATCCTATTTATATCAGCCC
>NW_020699762.1:0-2489 GCF_002925995.2 Terrapene triunguis | reverse complement strand
AAAACAGGGGTGTAATGGGGTTGGGGTTCTCACCCCTAGCGAGGGCCCTTGGTTGAGTGTGCGCAGGCTTGCACTTACTCTCCGTGTAGCCTTCCTTGGGCTCAGGTCCTTAATTAGTCCCGTAATCTATCAATAGTCTCAGCCCTGGTGTCGAGTCGTACTCCCAGGGCTTTTCCCGGGAGGCAATGTCCTCGCCCTCTCTGGGTACTTCAGGCCCCAGCTCTCTTGCTAGGCCACTAAGGAGTTCTGTTCCCTTTCTGGGGTGCCTCAAAGTCCAGGCTACTACTCCCCCAGTGGCTCTTGGGGGTGGGGGGACTCAAGCCCGCCCACTACTCTGGGTCCCAGCCCAGGGACCCTGTTGATAGCCGCCATCCACTGGGTCCCTTTATCTAAGTCATACCGCTGCTTTAATTCCCTAGGCCACTTCCCCACAGCCCGGCACCTTCTTCACCCTTACCTCAGGACCTTGTCTGAATAGGGTCCCAGTTACCAGCCTAGAGCTCCTTCTCGCTCCCTTGGCCAGCCACACACTCCACCAGTTCCAGAAAGAAACTAACTCACTCTGGCCCTGCAGCTCTTCTTATACTAGCCTGCTGGGCCCTGATTGGCTATGTCCCCCATAGCCCTTCTAGGCAGTTTGGAGGATCCTCTCCCCTGCGTTTTCAGGGTCAGGGTGTGACAGGGCCATGAGGTCTTGAGCAGGGTGCCAGTTTGTAAAAGGACGAATTCTTCTGTTGATCTAGCTACCGCTTCTCAGAGAGGTGGATTAACTACATCAATGGATAAACTCCTTCCACCAACAAAGTAAGTGTCTATGCTATAGTGACACAACTGCAACATTGTAGCTTTGTGGTATGTTGACATGTGCAAATGTTCATTGGCGCAGGGAGTGAAACCTGGGTCTCTTGGGAGAATGCATTAGCCATAGGCTATAGAGTTATTCCCACGCTCTCTACACCCTCTAGAATTCTACAGAGCTAATTGCTAGGATGTTCTCCTCCAATACCCGCGTTCCACTCCCTGCTCCAATGAAGATTTCAGTACATACACAGAGTAGAACAGCTTCAACAGGGGTGATTGAGAGAGACCTCTGAGCACACCTACCAAATTAGACCCCCACAAGTGAGATTCCTGAGGGAGCACCAAGTTTGTAAATGCCACTAGGGAGTTGACATGAGTCAGGGCAGAGCTGCTCTGTGGTGTCAGTATTTTGATGGCTTCCCAAAAGCCCACTGGCAAAAATGTAGACACCTCCGGGACTTTACTGGTGGAAACTTAGGCACCTGAGGACCTTAGGCACTACAGGGCAAGGTAGCAGGGGTTTCATGAATGTCACCTAAATCCCCCTTGTGAATCTAGTCCTAAGTCTCTAGATGGTATGGCTGCAAAGACAACCTAGCAAAAATGACCTGAGTGAAACCACTGTGCCAATGTCTGCCCGAGTATGCAGAGAGCCTGTCACAATAGCTCAGAAGTGTGAACTGCCTCATTTATTTCAATGGGTGCTGTTCCAACCTGACCCTGCCCTCCCCCTGGTCAGGCATCAGTCTGTAGTACTCAGACCCAAATTGTGTTTCCCATGTGATTCTAACCTCTCTGGATCTAGATAGTGACTGGTCACTGTTCCTAGCTCTGGGTCTCTCTGAGGCATATTGCCAGGTGCAGACCCCATGCATGACCTCCTTCTTGGGCAGTGGGACTCTGCAGTCCACCTGGCTTAGATCACAAAACAACTGTCTCATTCCTCCCATCATCCAATTACTTATACCTATTCCCCCTCGCCTGGCAGTGGGAGCCCAGACAAACCCTTCAGGGACAATGCAGCAGGAAAGCAAGAGACGCAAACACTTTCCAAGGCATTCCACACTCTAGCAGGGGCAGCAGTGCTCAGAAAAGACTGATGCTGTCAGGACAGGACTCTTTTTCACTAGCATCTGAATGTTCTAAACCAACAAGGAGGTTACAATGCAAAACAAAGGTCTCAATGAAGGTGACAACCACAAAATTGCTAAAGCACGTTGGCATGCTATGTCACCGGCCCCATACAACTGTAAGTCTGCATTCATAAAGTTTTTGTCAGTGAATTTCCCAGGTGTTTTTATTTTTGTTTGTTTTTTTAACAGAAAATGCTGTTGGTAGGAGATTAGAAGTCATTTAGACAGTTGTAGTTGTCAGACATTCATAGAAATGTATGGCTGAGAGGGACCTCGAGAGGTCATCAAGTCCAGCCCCCTGTGCTAAGACAGGACCAAGTAAACCTAGAGCAGCCATGAGAGGTCTTGTCCAACCAGTTCTTAAAAACCTCCAATGATGGGGATTTCACAACCTCCCTTGGAAGCCTGTTCCAGAATTTAACTGCTCTTCTAG
Organism: Terrapene triunguis; assembly: GCF_002925995.2. NCBI lineage: Eukaryota > Metazoa > Chordata > Testudines > Emydidae > Terrapene > Terrapene triunguis. Next base: position 122 of record NW_020699762.1, on the reverse strand, counting down.
TTAGAAAGATTTTCCTAATCTATAAACTACATCTCCCCTGCTACAGATTAACCCCTTTACTTATTGTTTTATCTTCAATGGACATGGAGAACAATAGATCACCATCCTATTTATATCAGCCC
>NW_020699761.1:0-1807 GCF_002925995.2 Terrapene triunguis | reverse complement strand
AAATGGGGCAATTTTATTAAGGGGACATTCAGAGGTGCCCCTTCCTGGTCTGCTGAACAGAAATATTCCCCGCTGTTAACCACGCGGTGGGGGGGGAGGAGTGAAGTGACCATCCCAGAGAATTGGGTGTGTGGGGGAGGGGAGTTAGTTGGGTTTGTGCTGCATGTTAAACCTGAAATCGCATCCCCTCCTTTTACATTGCAAACCCATTTTAAATGGCACGGGTGCTTGGTATGGGAAATGAGGGCAGAACTGTTTGAAACCATCCCCACATGTTAAGAAGGTTAAAAAAGCCCAAAGACTATATGTCTTACCATGGCTGCCTGCAAGCTGAAATCTGTGTCCTGGCACTGCGTGAGTGATCTCTCACACCAAACCAGGAGACTCTCAATATAAGAGGAAAAATGCGACCTTGTAACGAAAGCACATGTGCTGTGTGATGTTGTGAACAGCAAAATCTAACGTGAAAGAGTCTACCCATTGTTCTCTAAAATGTATCTTTTTTAACAACCTCTCCCTTCTCCACCAGCTGCAAATCTTACTCCTTCGCAGAGGCTAGTGAATATTCGAAGAAGGAAGCGAAGGACGCGTGACGAAATGTTTACTGAACTTCAGACTGCCTCCCACGCTGACAGAGCACAGCTGAATGCGTGGAGGCAGTCAATGACTGATTTTAAAAAAGCCCAATATGAGCGAGAGGAGAGGTGGCGTGCTGAAGATGAGAAGTTGCGTGCTGAAACGCGGGCTGAAGAGGAGAGGTGGCGTCAACTTGTAATCAGAAAGCAAGAGTCGATGCTCCGGCTGCTGGAGCATCAAAGTGATATGCTCCTGCGTATGGTTGAGCTGCAGGAAAGGCAGCAGGAGCAGAGACCGCCGCTACAGCCCCTCTGTAACCAGCAGCCATCCTCCCCAAGTCCCATTGCCTCCTCACCCAGACGCCCAAGAACACGGTGGGGGGGCCTTCGGCCACCCACTCACTCCACCCTAGATGATTTCCATAGCAATAAGTTTTAAAGTTTTAAATTGGAGTGTGTCCTTTTCCTTCCCTCCTCCCCCACCCATCCCGGGCTACCTTTCCAATTATCCCCCTAGTTGTGTGCTGAATTAATAAAGAATGCATGAATGTGAAGCAACAATGACTTTATTGCCTCTGCAAGTGGTGCTCGAAGGGGGGAGGGTAGTAGGGGAGGGTGGGGTGGTTGGTTTGCAGGGAAGTAGAGTTAACAGGGTGGTGGGGGAGGGGCAGAGGGTTCATCAAGGAGCAACAAACAGAAGTTTCACTCCGTAGCCTGGCCAGTCACAAAACTGGTTTTCAACGCTTCTCTGATGCGCACCGCGCCCTGCTGTGCTCCTCTAACCGCCCTGGTGTCTGGCTGCGCGTAATCAGCGGCCAGGCGATTTGCCTCAACCTCCCACCCCGCCATAAATGTCTCCCCCTTACTTTCACATATATTGTGGAGCGCACAGCAAGTAGCAATAACAATGGGGAGATTCTTTTCGTTAAGGTCTGAGCGAGTCAGTAAGCTGCGCCAGCGCGCTTTTAAACGGCCAAATGCACATTCCACCACCATTCGGCACTTGCTCAGCCTGTAGTTGAACAGGTCCTGACTGCTGTCCAGGCTGCCTGTGTATGGCTTCATGAGCCATGGCATTAAGGGGTAGGCTGGGTCCCCAAGGATCACGATAGGCATTTCAACATCCCCAACGGTTATTTTCTGGTCTGGGAAGAAAGTCCCTTCCTCCAGCTTTCGAAACAGAAGAGACTGCCTGAAGACGCGAGCATCATGTACCCTTCCCGGCCAGCCCA
>NW_020699760.1:0-1790 GCF_002925995.2 Terrapene triunguis | reverse complement strand
AAATGGGGCAATTTTATTAAGGGGACATTCAGAGGTGCCCCTTCCTGCTCTGCTGAACAGAAATATTCCCCACTGTTAGCCACGCGGTGGGGGGGAGGGGTGAAGTGATCATCCCAGAGAATTGGGTGTGGGGGGGAGGGGAATTAGTTGGGTTTGTGCTGCATGTTAACCCTGAAACCGCAGCCCCTCCTTTTACATTGCAAACCCATTTTAAATGGCCAACCAAACGGGTGCTTGGTATGGAAAATGAGGGCAGTACTGTTTGAAACCATCCCCACATGTTAAGAAGGTTAAAAAAGCCCAAAGACTGTATGTCTTACCATGGCTGCCTGCAAGCTGAAATCTGTGTCCTGGCACTGCGTGAGTGATCTCTCACACCAAACCAGGAGACTCTCAATATAAGAGGAAAAATGCGACCTTGTAACGAAAGCACATGTGCTGTTTTATGTGAACAGCAAAATTTAACGTGAAAGAGTGTACCCATTGTTCTCTAAAATGTATCTTTTTTAACCACCTCTCCCCTTCTCCTCCACCAGCTGCAAATGTGTCTCCTTCGCAGAGGCTACTGAAGATTCGAAACCGAAAGCGAAGGACACGTGATGAAATGTTCACAGAATTACAGACTGCCTCCCACGCTGACAGAGCCCATCAGAATGCGTGGAGGCAGTCAATGGCTGATTTTAGAAAAGCCCAATATGACCGAGAGGAGAGGTGGCGGGCTGAATCACGGGCAGAAGAGCAGAAGTGGCGTGCTGAATCACGGGCTGAAGATGAGAGGTGGCGTCAGCTTGCACACAGAAGGCAAGAGTCGATGCTCCGGCTGCTGGAGCATCAAACTGATATGCTGCAGCGTATGGTTGAGCTGCAGGAAAGCCAGCAGGAGCAGAGACCGCCGCTACAGCCCCTGTGTAACCAACAGCCATCCTCCCCAAGTCCCATTGCCTCCTCACCCAGACGCCCAAGAACACGGTGGGGGGGCCTTTGGCCACCCACTCACTCCACCCTAGATGATTTCCATAGCAATAAGTTTTAAAGTTTTAAATTGCAGGGTGTCCTTTTCCTTCCCTCCTCCCCCACCCATCCCGGGCTACCTTTCCAATTATCCCCCTAGTTGTGTGATGAATTAATAAAGAATGCATGAATGTGAAGTAACAATGACTTTATTGCCTCTGCAACTGGTGCTTGAAGGGGGGAGGGTAGGGGAGGGTGGGGTGGTTGGTTTACAGGGAAGTAGAGTTAACCGGGTGGGGGGGGAGGGGCGGAGGGTTCATCAAGGAGAAACAAACAGAAGTTTCACTCCGTAGCCTGGCCAGTCACAAAACTGGTTTTCAAAGCTTCTCTGATGCGCACAGCGCCATGCTGTGCTGCTCTAACCGCCCTGGTGTCTGGCTGCGCGTAATCAGCGGCCAGGCGATTTGCCTCTACCTCCCACCCCGCCATAAATGTCTCCCCCTTACTCTCACAGATATTGTGGAGCGCACAGCAAGCAGCAATAACAATGGGGATATTCTTTTCGCTAAGGTCTGAGCGAGTCAGTAAGCTGCGCCAGCGCGCTTTTAAACGCCCAAATGCACATTCCACCACCATTTGGCACTTGCTCAGCCTGTAGTTGAACAGGTCCTGACTCCTGTCCAGGTTGCCTGTGTACGGCTTCATGAGCCATGGCATTAAGGGGTAGGCTGGGTCCCCAAGGATCACGATAGGCATTTCAACATCCCCAACGGTTATTTTCTGGTCCGGGAAGAAAGTCCCTTCCTCCAGCTTTCTAAACAGAGCAGACTGCCTGAAGA
>NW_020699759.1:0-1247 GCF_002925995.2 Terrapene triunguis | reverse complement strand
CTCACTTAAGTTTTAAATTTGAGAACTTTCCTCCCCTCCCACCCCCAGTTTGAATGGAAGAAAAGTTTGTGCTTCTAAAACAAACATCTCTGCTTCCCCTCCGGGTTAGACACTCCAGTCCACTTCAACACAGACCCAGGGTCTGAATCACTTGTCCCAAAACTGCAAGTTTACCCAAAAACAGCTCACAGGAGTGTGCTTGTCTTTAGCACTCAGATGCCCAACTCCCAATGGGGTCTAAACCCAGATAAATCCGTTTTACCCTGCATAAAGCTTATGCAGGGCAAACTCATAAATTGTTCGCCCTCTATAACACTGATAGAGAGATATGCACAGTTGTTTGCTCCCCCAGGTATTAATACATACTCTGAGTAAATTACTAAATAAAAAGTGATTTTATTAAATACAGACAGTAGGATTTAAGTGGTTCAAAGTAGTAACAGACAGAACAAAGAAAGTCACAAGCAAAATAAAATAAAATGCGCAAATCTATGCCTAATCAAACTAAATACAGATAAATTCCTCACCAGTTCCAGAATGCTCCCTTTTACAGGCTAATCTCCCTTTAGCCTGGGTCCAGCAATCTCTCCCAACCCCTGTAGTTACTGTCTTTTGTTTCAGTTTCCTTCAAGCATCCTGGGGGGGTGGAGAGGCTCTTTCTTTAGCCAGCTGAAGACCAAATGGAGGGGTCTTCCCCAGGGTTAAATAGACTCTCTCTTGTGGGAGGAGACCCCCTTCCTCCCTCCTATGCAAAGTGCAGCTCCAAGATGGAGTTCTGGAGTCACCTGGGCAAGTCACATGTCCCTGCATGACTCAGTCTTTACAGGCTGAAGCCATTGTCCACATGGAATCTTGCATGTCTCCAGGAAGACTTCTTATGTGGATTGGAGCATTCCAAGATGCATTGTTCCCCAGGTGTTTCCTGATCAGGTACTTAACCTGGCGAATTCCTTCCTAAAGAAGCTGACCAAATGCCTCCCAAAGCTTACTTAGAAACCAAGCCAGCATACAGACCATATTCTTAACCTCAAGTAGAAAATGATATATATATGTACAAATACGATGAATAGATATAGTAGACCATAACCTTTACGGAGATATGTTACCTGGCACAGGCAGCACCAAACATATTCCAGTTATGTCATACATACATTTATAAGCACCCCCTCCCCATAAAGCCTTATGGGGTACACTGTCACATGTTCCTTTTAAGCCCTATCCCAGTGACTGCCCTCTTATAACCTGTA
>NW_020699758.1:0-1136 GCF_002925995.2 Terrapene triunguis | reverse complement strand
AGGACAATGACGTTCTTCCTCTTTACACCACCTGAAAATCTGGTCCTTGATTTCAAGTAATAAGTTCCTAGGCACTCCATATTAGCCATGTATCTTCTCGTCATCTTCGTAGTAAAAGGATCCTCAATTCTTTAGGAATGTCTATACATTTCTTTAACAAGCAGTTCTGACACTAGTTGAAAGGTCTCATGTCTTTCAATTTAAAGAGAGAAGCATTGAAGCTGGAGATTTCAAAAGTGACTGGAGATTCATGGTGCCCGCTTGAGATACCTTATAGGAAATTGGGCTCAGAGAGCAAGAACTGAGCACATTTGAAATGCAGGGATCTTCATGGTGTTCGAAGAATGGCACCGATATCACTAGTCACTTGAATATACTGGCCTTGTGTTTAGCTAGAGAAGGTCATTGTTGCAAAATCATTAACCTCCCTTCTATTTACCTGGTAAGCTTCATACACAACACTGCAGTAGGGGGTCCTTAGGTGTCCTGTTCTGATTCCCAGGTGAGTCCCTAACCTTAAATCACTGATCCCTTCAGACTTGAATGTCTATTAGCATTAGGCTGAAAATCAGGGTTCAACAGAAATAATATGCACCACTTCGATCCTGCTTCAGTTCTACTTTGAAAGCTTAGGAGGGATTTAACTTAAGCATTGGGTAAGATCTGGCCCTGTTTCTAGGAGAGTAGTGTCACCCAGAAGGCCTGGTTTGAAGGCCATTGAACAGACTGAAAAGGCATCAATGGATTTCAAAAACATATTGTCTCAAACACACAGTGAAGAGTTACAGGTGGGGATTCTAAACATGCCGAATAAACTCTCCCATCCGCCAAGGAGTTCCAAGGGTAAACTCCACCTTGCTGCTAATTTGGTACTTGTTTGGATATAACAAACTTACATGTAATCCTGTGCATGATAGCTGATTGTGCGAGTGATACACCCTGAGTCAGCCTCATACTGTGAAGTAATTGAAAGCAGAAGAATAAAAATGGAACTACATTTATACCCGTGTTGACAGCAAACAAGTTAATTGGATGATACCAAGAAGGCATCTTGCCCATAAAGATTTCAGATGACAGAAACTGCAGGGTGTATTGTGCATGTCATCCTATGTTTGACTGAGAATTGAGTAATTGAT
>NW_020699757.1:0-1991 GCF_002925995.2 Terrapene triunguis | reverse complement strand
TGAAGGATATAGGAGTTTAGGTTTAAATTGTGTTATAAAGGTACATACACCCTCAGCCGTAGCATGACTGAGCTAAAGAGGAGAACTTAGTGTTTCTCACTCTGATCCGAGGAAGGATTTGTATAATTGGTGCATGAACCCTCGGTGGTAGCAGACCGAGTAATACAGAGGGAGGCTTAGCGTCTCTCCCTCTGGCCCAGGGTGGGTTAAAAACATAAGATACAGATCTTGTTCTGTTAAATCAAACTCTGAAGGATATAGGAGTTTGGGCAGTGTAGTGTGGTTTATGTTTGTTTGTTTTGTTTTGTTTTTTTGTAAGTAATATTGTGGTAATTTCACAATTTTGAAGAAAATGTTTAAGGAACGGGACCAGGAAGGGTGGGGGCTAGTTAAAAAGCCCACCCTCCTTGCTAAATTGGGAGTGGAAAAAGCTTGTACCCATGGAAAGGACCTGTTTATTGGAAAAAGCAGGATCGGGCCCAGGCAAGCAAAAGATAAAGAAACTGAAAAACAGGTTAGGTACAGAGAGTTAAAACAGCACTCTCAAAACTTACAGCAGCAGTAACATCAGGAGAAGAAACATTTGAGACCCCAGAAGGGGGCAGACCTTTGGGACCCCTCTGGAGATTGGGAAGGGGGATATTTGGGATATTTGGGTAAATTCCTCCTCCCAGGGCCAAAATGCCATTAAAACAGTTAACAACAGTGCCTGCTTCTGCCTCAGATCTCCAGGCCATGGCAAAATGGCTGGAAATTTTAAAACAGAAATTTTTTTCTAGATGGAATGTTAACGCCCTTTTACTGAGAAAAAGGGAGGATTTACACTCACAAGAAATGCACCACTTAATTAGCATTTGTGCAGCCCCAAGTACCAAACACACTGTGGCAGAAACTAAGCAGGTTCTGCCATGGTGGAAGCACTGTGCTAATTTGTTTCCAAGCTTTTATCTTTCAGGCTCTAAACCAGAACATCAGAAGAGAGCTGGTACCAGCTAAAGAGTTATAAAATACCATGGTTATAGTGTCATGACAAAGTCTGTGTTCAGTGTTGTGTGTTGCATGTTCTGTGTCTGTCTCTAGTGGTGTCCTGTGCTAGCATTAAGTCCAGAAAAAGAGGGGATACTACACTAGACAGGGCAAATGTCTTTTCCTCTCTCTACTTCCCCCATGTCCATCCAATTTATCAATCACCATTTGTGTCCAAAGGACTTTGGTCCCCAGTGCATCAGGTTTATTTTTTTTTTGTTAGGTTCTCTAATAGTCATTTTGTTGTTAATTTTTGTTATTAATACATTTGTATTGTTAGTTACATTTGCTTGTATTGTTAATTCCACACTTTCCTCTATGCACTCTGGTTCTACTTCCCCAAGCCCTAAAGGGTAGTTCTTGGGCCCCCATAACCTGTAAAACCTTGGCCCATGATTGTAGGGCCCCATCTTTCAGGTCCCCAGAAACCTCTTGAGAACAACTGTTAAAAATAGGAAATTCTGTAACATTTTAGCAACTAAATGTTAGTTTAAGTCCAAATCAGCTTAACCTTGCATGACAACTGTGGTACTCCTACAAAATCTTATTTGTTGTGTGTGCTTAAGAAGGTCCTGACCTCAGTGACTTTTATTGTTTGATGGCTATTGCAGCATCAAACTTGGGCCTCATCTTGTTTGTCAGTGTACCCAATTATTGTAATGGTAATGGTTTTATAATTGTTTGGTTTGTTTGCAACAGATCACCTGTGCCCTACATAACAACAACTGCTGTAATAATCATAAATAAAGGGGCAGTGTTGTAGAAGAAGCCCACCTGGTCAGCAATTCTAAATATAATTTTTCATCCCATCATTGTCCTATTAGTAATCCTAACTGTTATGTTGGTTCTGCCTTAAAACAATTACATAAAGTGTGACCCATTCAATACCCCTGGATTGAAGGGTCAAAAGGGGGACAATGTAGAACCAATGTGAATGAAATTGTTTTTAGTTATCCTGTACCATT
>NW_020699756.1:0-1345 GCF_002925995.2 Terrapene triunguis | reverse complement strand
GGGGGGCATTCTGTGTGACAGTTGTTTGTGTTTCTCCCTGATGCAAACCCACCTTTCTTGATTTTAATTCCCTGTACCTGTACGCCATGTCGTCACTCGCCCCTCCCTCCCCCTCTCCCTCCCCTGGTCCGTCAGATATAAATTTTATTATAGAATATTTAAAAATAAACGGTACAAAAGATTTGAGGAGTCAGTTGTCGGTCATTGGGGGAACATACAGAGTATGGGGAGGATGTTGTTATGTCAGGGTTGGCAGCACACATAATACATATAGACTGTGATGTCTCGCCTTTTTTCAGACCAGACGCCATAGCCAGCACTGGGATCATGGAGCCCGCTCAGATCACCGCGGCAATTATGAGCACTATGATCACCACGCCTATTGGAATAATGGGTTGAGATCGCAATGCCCGGATGATGCAAAGCAGTGCCGCGAGGGGTTCTGGGTACATTGCGTCAGGCCCCTCCCCCGCCGTCACAGCAACGGCAGACAATAGATTCGCGCCTTTTTACCTGGGTTACCTGTGCAGACAACATACCACGCCAAGCATTGAGCCCGCTCAGCTCAGCTTACCGTCACCATATCTCTTCCGGGTGCCGGCAAACGTGGGACTGCATTGCTAAACAGCAGCAGCAGCTTACTGCCTTTTGGCGGTAGACGGTGCAGCATGACTGGTAGCCTTCATTGGCGATCTGGGTGCAGGCAGCTGTGGGGCTGGCAGCCGTGGGGCTGCATTGCACCAGCCCCTTGCCTTTTGGTAGAAGATGGTTTATTACGACTGGTAACCGTCGTTGTCGTACTGCAGTGGCTGTCGATCATGGGCACCCGGGCAGACAATGATGGTTATCAGTCATAGTATGCTATTTTCTGCCAGGCGCCCTGCTGGCTCATTGCACGTTAGCAGAGTCGTAGTATGCTATTTTCTGCCAAGTGCCCAGTATTGTCTGCTAAGCACCCAGAAGAGGCCGATGGCGATCTGGGTGCTGGCAGACATGGGGCTGGCAGACGTGGGGCTAGATTGCTACACAGCAGCAACCCCTTGCCTTTTGGCAGAAGATAGTATATTATGACTGGTATCCATCGTTGTCACACTGCAGTGGGTATCATATTGTGCAGTAGACCTGAAGGCTTACTGCCAAGCGCCCAGTATTTGCTGCCAAGCACCCAGAAAATGCCAAGGGCTATCAGTCATGCTGCGCCGTCGTCTTAAGATGTAAAAAATAGATTTATTCTCCATTCATTTGCTTCCCCCCTCCCTCCTGCTAAACCCAGGCTTTTGAGTTCAATCTTTGGGGGGGGGGGGCATTCTGTGTGACAGTTGTTTGTGTTTCTCCCTGATGCAAA
>NW_020699755.1:0-1867 GCF_002925995.2 Terrapene triunguis | reverse complement strand
AATCCCATGCACCGCTACAGGCTGTGGACCGACTGGCTAAGCGGCAGTTCCGCAGAAAAGGACCTGGGGATTACAGTGGACAAGAAGCTGGATATGAGTCAACAGTGTGCCCTTGTTGCCAAGAAGGTTAACGGCATATTGGGCTGTGTAGTGGGGAGGCTGCCCCACTCCCTGAATTTGGGGCTGCAGCAGGCCAGTGGGCCTGCGCAGACAAGGAGCCAATCAGGGCCCAGATTGGAGGCAGCCAATCAGGGTCAGGCTCAGCCCTATAAAGGGCTGCTCAGGAAGAGCAGCAGGGAGTCTGTCCCAGGCCTTCGACAGGGGAAGGTCTGTCTCCAGGCTGGGAGACTAGCACCCGGGACAGCGCAGGCCCGGGGTAGCAGAGGGTAACTCCAGCCATGTCTGTCAGGCTGCAGGCCCTGAAGGGAAGGGCCTAGCTGGTGCGAGGGGCAGAAGGGGAAGCAGCCCAGGGACATGGACAGATGGAGGGAGAGAAGGAGGGCAGGACGGCTGCCACTAGAGGGTCCCTGGGTTGGGACCCAGAGTAGTGGGCGGGCCTGGGTCCCCCCCCTTTCCCCCTTGCCTTGCACCCGGCCAACGGAGCGGCCATCTAGAGCTGCACCAACCCCCTGCCAAGAGGGGAGTGACTTTGAGGGTGCAGTTGGCCACATCGGCCAGGACACAGAGAGGCAGCTGATTGATCCCCCCCCGGAAGGCGGCGAGGATGGACTAAGGGGCACTGCCGGAGGGCAGTGGCTCGAAGAGGACGCCGTGAGCTTGGGAGCAACGTGGGTCCGGACACGCCAACCGAGGACGAGACTACAGACGGGACACCACCAGGAGGGGGCGCTCCACTGGACAGAGCTAATTCCCGAGACAAACAGTAGGAGGCGCCAGGTGGTGAGACCCAACCCCGTCACACGTGGTGGAGAATGTGGGCATGGTGGTCCGCCCCTGACACAAGGGGCAAGAGCGAGGACTAGGCAGATTGTGCCACATTGAGAGACTAAGACTGACAGACAAAATGGTGGAGAATCAGGACTTTTATTGGAGGGCTTGGGTGGCTCGGCTTGCTGAGCAGCAGAGTGAGGTGCTCTGGCTGCTGCGGGGGTGGGCACCCAGACCCTATAGGGGACCAGGCACCAAGGGCGAGAGGCCAGGGCCTGGGCCTGGGCTCAAGCAATGTTACGCCTGTGGGCGGAAGGGTCACTTCAAGAAGGAGTGTCCCTACTGGGAGGGGGCAGAGAGACCCCACCCAGACAAGGCTCCCCCTGTGAGAGTAACAGGGGGGCCCCCAGCTTGTTGGGTCTGTGGGGAGCAGGGACACCTAAAGAGGGAGTGCCCCTACAGGGCTCCCAAGGCCTGGGCCAGCCCAGAAGGAGGGGCTATTGCCCAGACAAGCAGAACTAAGGCCGTGGCAGGGGGAAGGTGCCGAGGGTGTTTCTACTGCCACACCAAGGGCCACATAAAAAGGCATTGTCCCCTGAAGCAGAAAGGGGGAGTGCCTGAGAAAGGGGCTCGGTCTGGGGCTAGCCAACAGTGGGTGGTAGTCCAGGCCCCCCAAAGAGAAGGGGGCTGGGGTAGAGAGGCCCCACCTTAACCGGGGAACCCACATAAGGGCTGGGAGGGTCCGATGTGGGAACCCACGTAGGACCAGGGAGGTGTACGGTGGGGACCCAGACAATAGAGGTAGGAAGCAGGTGGCTCCAGTTAGTGGAGGGCCTGCGCTATGAGAGAGATTCCCTGAGGGCCCAGTTGCGAGGAGCACAGGGGCGATAGGGAATTCCCCACTGAGAGGGTTCTTAAGGGGGAGGGTGTGTAGTGGGGCAGCTGCTCCACTCCCTGAATTTGGGGCTGCAGCAGGCCA
>NW_020699754.1:0-3792 GCF_002925995.2 Terrapene triunguis | reverse complement strand
TTTTGTTGTGTGGTTGCTGGTGAGTATTTGCTTCAGGTTGGGGGGGGGCTGTCTGTGAGTGAGGACTGGCCTGTCTCCCAAGATCTGTCAGAGTGAGGGATCGTACTTCAGGATAGGCTGTAGATCAGGGATACTTTTCACAGCAAACCTAGTGGCTGAACTTTGACTTTGTCCTCAACCACAACTATTTCACATTTGGGGACAATATATAACTTCAAGTCAGCGGCACTGCTATGGGTACCTGCATGGTCCCACAGTATGCCAACATTTTTATGGCTGACTTAGAACAACGCTTCCTCAGCTCTCGTCCCCTAACGTCCCTACTCTACTTGCACTACATTGATGACATCATCATCTGGACCCATGGAAAAGAAGCCCTTGAGGAATTCCACCATTTTTTCAAGAATTTCCATCCCACTATCAACCTCAGCCTGGACCAGTCCACACAAGAGGATCCACTTCATCGCTTATTAGCACTGTAGTGTCCAGGGTCATATAAACACCACCTATACCGGAAACCTACTGACTGCTGTATTTACCTACATGCCTCCAGTTTTCATCCAGATCACACCACACAATCCATTGTCTACAGCCACGCTCTAAGATACAACTGCATTTGCTCCAATCCCTCAGACAGAGACAAACGCACCTACAAGATCTCTATCAAGCGTTCTTAAAGCTACAATACTCACCTGCTGAAGTGAAGAAACAGATTGAGAGCCAGAAGAGTACCCAGAAGTCACCTATTACAGGACAGGCCCAACAAAGAAAGTAATAGAACGCCACTAGCCGTCACCTTCAGCCCCCAACTAAAACCTCTCTAGCACATCAAAGATCTACAACCTATCCTGAAGGACAATCCCTCACTCTCTCAGATCTTGGGAGACAGGCCAGTCCTTGCTTACAGACAGCCCCCCAACCTGAAGCAAATACTCACCAGCAACCACACACCACACGCATCTGATGAAGTCGGTTTTAGTGCACAAAAGCTTATGCCCAAATAAATTTCCCAAATAAAGTTCCCCAGCCCCTCTGGCCTTTCACCAGCCCTGCCTCACTCTAGGCACCCTGAGCTTCCCAGCAGCCAGGCCCCCTCACTCTCTGAAGGCAGAGAGAAACTGTCTGCTCCCAGTCCACTGCCCTCCTATAAGGGCCAGCTGCGGCCTGATTGGGGCATGGCCCAGCTGCAGCTGCTTCCCCAATCAGCCTAGTAGCTGCTTTCTCCTGCCATAGTCCTCTCCCAGGGCTGTTTTGAACCCTTCTGGGCAGGAGCGGGGTGATCACCCCGCTACAGTGTCAGACTGCCATATAACTTTTTTGATTTTATTCTCTAACATTTCATATTCTAACATAAAAGTGAAGAAAGCAACCAAAAGCCAATGGCTTTGTTCTCTAAACTTATAGATGGGATAAGCACCATTTTTAAATGGGGAGAAGGGAGGGAGATGAGATTTTGGGTGAGAAAAAGGTTAAAAATGGAAAAGACTATAAGGAATAATGCATGTACACTTCTATCCCTTCACCACCAGGTACATCTGTATTCACCTGGTGGCCCAGGCTTGACTCCACCAGGGTTTCAAACAGCCCTGGCTTGCTGCAAGGTTTGAGTCCTCTATATCATCTCCGCCACTCCTGATGTTCGAAACAAGGGTCTTCACCTACAGATTATGCAAAGTGCCCCAGTCAAATGTGGAGTGCTGATGGGATCCCTGCCAATTGTGGCATGCAGGTTCCATTAGAAGTGGCAGATCCGTGGGGTAGCACCAGATTTGTTGTCCTCCCTTGCCTTCTGGTATGCCTCATAAAGTTCCTTTGCTTTCATGTGGCATTGCTGCTTATTCCTATCATGCCCTGTTTCAGCATCCTCTCTCCAATCTGCACATAGATGTCAATATTTCTATGGCTGTTCCATAACTGTGCTACCACAGTCTTTTCTCCCCACAGTCCAAGGAAATCCAGGAACTTCTTGCCTGCTCTAGGCAGAAGCAGATCTAGCAGCTCTGTGTGTGTGAAGCTGGTATGGTCAGATGAACACAACAAAGACGAAGTGGAAGGTGTACTCACCAAGGTAAGCAATGAGGGGAAAGCATGTCAAAAACATGTGGGAGGTTTTAAGTAGGTTGAGCATGGCTGTGTATTGCTCAAGGAGGTGACATTATTGCATTGTTGTAACAGGATGCTTATATCAGCAGGACCCAAATTTTGGTGTAGACACACCATGTACACCTACATCAATACAAGACAAATTAGGTCAACCTAACTTTGTAATGTAGACCAGGCCTATGCCTTTCTAAAGTGGTGTAATTATAATGGTACAAAAACAACATGTTAATATTTTTGCTTTATCTGTTATCATCTTTTGGTTTTCTTCCAGACACACGCTCTTCTCCAGGACTGCAATGCTCTCGCTATGGTCTAACTGTGCATAACTAAAGAATGATGTCTACACTGCAATTAAAAACCCACGGCTTGATCATGCCAGATGACTTGAGCTCATGGGGCTCAGGCTGCAGGGCTATTTAATTGCAGTGTAGACATTCGGGCTTGGCTGCAACCCGAGCTCTGGGAAACCCTCTCCCTCCACACCTCTCAGGGTCCTGGAGTCCTGACTCCAGTCCAAGCCAGAATCCAAATATCTACACCACAATTAAACAGTCCCTTAGCCCATGCCCTGTGAACACAGGCCAGCCTCAGGTTTTTAATTGCAGTGTAGACAAACCCTATATTCCTTCCAACTTTCTCACTTCAGTAAACATGGTGTTGCCTGACGTGTACTCTGATTCAAGAAAGCACCTATGCATGTGTTTAAGTTCATCCCTATTCAGGACAGTACTTCAGCATGTGCTTAACATTAAGCACAAGTTTAAGTAAACTTTTTTCTGGACATAAATCAAGAGAGTACTAATTAGGTCTCAAGCTTTTTAATGACTATTAAAGTCAATGATGTATGACTGAGGAGCAGAACAAAATTAATCAGATAGCCATTGAATGAGTGTAGATGTGATTGGAATATACTCCTATGAGCCAAGAACACAGTAATCCATCACAGGTAGAATTAATTGTTGGATGAGTATTTGCCTAGTGATCAAATTGATTTTAAGTCCTTCCTGTTGTTCAAGGTATTCTGCAAAACAGATGGCTTTATTTACAGTATTGTGTCATATTAAACCAAAAAACAACAACATTCAAACTTCACAGAGACTGATAGCAAATAAGTTATCATGCGACAGCTATTCTGTGACTTATGTACATGGTGTCAGCCCATTCAGTTGTTGACAGGTGGCAACATAATAATTAGCATCCTAAATAGGTTTTGTGAGAATGAGTTAGGCATCTGCCTATACCCCACAAACAAGGGGTGGGGGATGATATTTTTTTAGCCCAGCTGTTAGAGCACTCACCTGGGATACAGGAGACCCAGATTCAATTCCACTCTCTGGCTGAGGGGGACTCTCACAGGGTGGATTGAGCCCTTTAAGAAGGAATTGGTCCAGCCCACCTGTGCCTTGTTAATAGCCTTTCAATGGGGCCATCTGGTTTTTATAAAGAACCAGAGGAGGAAGCCATGGCAAAGAGTGAGAAAGGCTTCTGTAGGGAGGATCCTATGATACCAAGGGAGTTTTAAGACCATAAGTGGGAGGGGAGAAGAACTCTGGCAATAAAACCAGACCTGAAGGAGGGGTGTCATAACTATGAAGGGAAGGGTAACAGCTCTCTGTGTACAGAGACTCCAAATCCTTTTACCTGTAAAGGGTTAAGAAGCTCGGGTAACCTGGCTGACACCTGACCCAA
>NW_020699753.1:0-3791 GCF_002925995.2 Terrapene triunguis | reverse complement strand
TTTTGTTGTGTGGTTGCTGGTGAGTATTTGCTTCAGGTTGGGGGGGGCTGTCTGTGAGTGAGGACTGGCCTGTCTCCCAAGATCTGTCAGAGTGAGGGATCGTACTTCAGGATAGGCTGTAGATCAGGGATACTTTTCACAGCAAACCTAGTGGCTGAACTTTGACTTTGTCCTCAACCACAACTATTTCACATTTGGGGACAATATATAACTTCAAGTCAGCGGCACTGCTATGGGTACCTGCATGGTCCCACAGTATGCCAACATTTTTATGGCTGACTTAGAACAACGCTTCCTCAGCTCTCGTCCCCTAACGTCCCTACTCTACTTGCACTACATTGATGACATCATCATCTGGACCCATGGAAAAGAAGCCCTTGAGGAATTCCACCATTTTTTCAAGAATTTCCATCCCACTATCAACCTCAGCCTGGACCAGTCCACACAAGAGGATCCACTTCATCGCTTATTAGCACTGTAGTGTCCAGGGTCATATAAACACCACCTATACCGGAAACCTACTGACTGCTGTATTTACCTACATGCCTCCAGTTTTCATCCAGATCACACCACACAATCCATTGTCTACAGCCACGCTCTAAGATACAACTGCATTTGCTCCAATCCCTCAGACAGAGACAAACGCACCTACAAGATCTCTATCAAGCGTTCTTAAAGCTACAATACTCACCTGCTGAAGTGAAGAAACAGATTGAGAGCCAGAAGAGTACCCAGAAGTCACCTATTACAGGACAGGCCCAACAAAGAAAGTAATAGAACGCCACTAGCCGTCACCTTCAGCCCCCAACTAAAACCTCTCTAGCACATCAAAGATCTACAACCTATCCTGAAGGACAATCCCTCACTCTCTCAGATCTTGGGAGACAGGCCAGTCCTTGCTTACAGACAGCCCCCCAACCTGAAGCAAATACTCACCAGCAACCACACACCACACGCATCTGATGAAGTCGGTTTTAGTGCACAAAAGCTTATGCCCAAATAAATTTCCCAAATAAAGTTCCCCAGCCCCTCTGGCCTTTCACCAGCCCTGCCTCACTCTAGGCACCCTGAGCTTCCCAGCAGCCAGGCCCCCTCACTCTCTGAAGGCAGAGAGAAACTGTCTGCTCCCAGTCCACTGCCCTCCTATAAGGGCCAGCTGCGGCCTGATTGGGGCATGGCCCAGCTGCAGCTGCTTCCCCAATCAGCCTAGTAGCTGCTTTCTCCTGCCATAGTCCTCTCCCAGGGCTGTTTTGAACCCTTCTGGGCAGGAGCGGGGTGATCACCCCGCTACAGTGTCAGACTGCCATATAACTTTTTTGATTTTATTCTCTAACATTTCATATTCTAACATAAAAGTGAAGAAAGCAACCAAAAGCCAATGGCTTTGTTCTCTAAACTTATAGATGGGATAAGCACCATTTTTAAATGGGGAGAAGGGAGGGAGATGAGATTTTGGGTGAGAAAAAGGTTAAAAATGGAAAAGACTATAAGGAATAATGCATGTACACTTCTATCCCTTCACCACCAGGTACATCTGTATTCACCTGGTGGCCCAGGCTTGACTCCACCAGGGTTTCAAACAGCCCTGGCTTGCTGCAAGGTTTGAGTCCTCTATATCATCTCCGCCACTCCTGATGTTCGAAACAAGGGTCTTCACCTACAGATTATGCAAAGTGCCCCAGTCAAATGTGGAGTGCTGATGGGATCCCTGCCAATTGTGGCATGCAGGTTCCATTAGAAGTGGCAGATCCGTGGGGTAGCACCAGATTTGTTGTCCTCCCTTGCCTTCTGGTATGCCTCATAAAGTTCCTTTGCTTTCATGTGGCATTGCTGCTTATTCCTATCATGCCCTGTTTCAGCATCCTCTCTCCAATCTGCACATAGATGTCAATATTTCTATGGCTGTTCCATAACTGTGCTACCACAGTCTTTTCTCCCCACAGTCCAAGGAAATCCAGGAACTTCTTGCCTGCTCTAGGCAGAAGCAGATCTAGCAGCTCTGTGTGTGTGAAGCTGGTATGGTCAGATGAACACAACAAAGACGAAGTGGAAGGTGTACTCACCAAGGTAAGCAATGAGGGGAAAGCATGTCAAAAACATGTGGGAGGTTTTAAGTAGGTTGAGCATGGCTGTGTATTGCTCAAGGAGGTGACATTATTGCATTGTTGTAACAGGATGCTTATATCAGCAGGACCCAAATTTTGGTGTAGACACACCATGTACACCTACATCAATACAAGACAAATTAGGTCAACCTAACTTTGTAATGTAGACCAGGCCTATGCCTTTCTAAAGTGGTGTAATTATAATGGTACAAAAACAACATGTTAATATTTTTGCTTTATCTGTTATCATCTTTTGGTTTTCTTCCAGACACACGCTCTTCTCCAGGACTGCAATGCTCTCGCTATGGTCTAACTGTGCATAACTAAAGAATGATGTCTACACTGCAATTAAAAACCCACGGCTTGATCATGCCAGATGACTTGAGCTCATGGGGCTCAGGCTGCAGGGCTATTTAATTGCAGTGTAGACATTCGGGCTTGGCTGCAACCCGAGCTCTGGGAAACCCTCTCCCTCCACACCTCTCAGGGTCCTGGAGTCCTGACTCCAGTCCAAGCCAGAATCCAAATATCTACACCACAATTAAACAGTCCCTTAGCCCATGCCCTGTGAACACAGGCCAGCCTCAGGTTTTTAATTGCAGTGTAGACAAACCCTATATTCCTTCCAACTTTCTCACTTCAGTAAACATGGTGTTGCCTGACGTGTACTCTGATTCAAGAAAGCACCTATGCATGTGTTTAAGTTCATCCCTATTCAGGACAGTACTTCAGCATGTGCTTAACATTAAGCACAAGTTTAAGTAAACTTTTTTCTGGACATAAATCAAGAGAGTACTAATTAGGTCTCAAGCTTTTTAATGACTATTAAAGTCAATGATGTATGACTGAGGAGCAGAACAAAATTAATCAGATAGCCATTGAATGAGTGTAGATGTGATTGGAATATACTCCTATGAGCCAAGAACACAGTAATCCATCACAGGTAGAATTAATTGTTGGATGAGTATTTGCCTAGTGATCAAATTGATTTTAAGTCCTTCCTGTTGTTCAAGGTATTCTGCAAAACAGATGGCTTTATTTACAGTATTGTGTCATATTAAACCAAAAAACAACAACATTCAAACTTCACAGAGACTGATAGCAAATAAGTTATCATGCGACAGCTATTCTGTGACTTATGTACATGGTGTCAGCCCATTCAGTTGTTGACAGGTGGCAACATAATAATTAGCATCCTAAATAGGTTTTGTGAGAATGAGTTAGGCATCTGCCTATACCCCACAAACAAGGGGTGGGGGATGATATTTTTTTAGCCCAGCTGTTAGAGCACTCACCTGGGATACAGGAGACCCAGATTCAATTCCACTCTCTGGCTGAGGGGGACTCTCACAGGGTGGATTGAGCCCTTTAAGAAGGAATTGGTCCAGCCCACCTGTGCCTTGTTAATAGCCTTTCAATGGGGCCATCTGGTTTTTATAAAGAACCAGAGGAGGAAGCCATGGCAAAGAGTGAGAAAGGCTTCTGTAGGGAGGATCCTATGATACCAAGGGAGTTTTAAGACCATAAGTGGGAGGGGAGAAGAACTCTGGCAATAAAACCAGACCTGAAGGAGGGGTGTCATAACTATGAAGGGAAGGGTAACAGCTCTCTGTGTACAGAGACTCCAAATCCTTTTACCTGTAAAGGGTTAAGAAGCTCGGGTAACCTGGCTGACACCTGACCCAA
>NW_020699752.1:0-5404 GCF_002925995.2 Terrapene triunguis | reverse complement strand
CCCTACATTTGAACCCTAAAGTTCAAAGTGGGGATCCAGCCTTGACATGGTGGCAGCGGTGGGATCGTTTTAACCCAAAAGCCAGTAAGAGATTTTTTTTCCCCTCTAGCTGCTTGGAAAGCAGAGCTGAAGGTAGATGCATATCTTATCTCTCCTTGCCTGAAGGCAGAGGTGTTAAGTTTTTTTTAACGAGGTCCTTTGTTAAGAGAAGGGTTCAATCAGTGAGCAAACTTTGAACTGGTAAAGGCAATTTACAAGTTGAATTGTTTTTTTTTCTTTTTACATCCTCGGGAGTAGCTTGTTAGAAAGTCTCTGTTAACTCAGCAGCAGCCACAGCTAAGTACATCCCAGTTTCAGTCAACTGCAGAGGGGGTGACCCAGCACAGGAAAACCAGGAAAATGACTACCAAAGAAGAAAAAGCTAAAGAGGAGGCCCACAAGAGAGCTATGGAGCTGAAAGAAAAAGAGATAGAGCTGAGAGACAGAGAAGAGAAAGCCAAAGAGGGGGCCCACAAGAGAGAGATGGAGCTGGAGAAAGCCAAAGAGGGGGCCCACAAGAGAGAGATGGAGCTGAGAGACAGAGAAGAGAAAGCCAAACAGGAGGCCCATGAAAGAAAGGAAAAAGCCAAACAGGAGGCCCATGAAAGAGAAGAAAAAGCCAAACAGGAGGCCCATGAAAAAGAAGAAAAAGCCAAACAGGAGGCCCATAAAAGAGAGATGGAGCTGAAAAAAAAAGAGATGGAACTGGAAGCAGCAAGGACTAGGCAGGATGCATCAGACCATCCTAACAACTCCTCTCCAGGTACCACTTCCCATCCCAGGAAATTCCCCACCTACAAGGCAGGCGATGATACTGAGGCCTTCTTAGAAAATTTTGAAAGGGCCTGCCTTGGATACAACATCCCTCCACCCCAGTACATGGTAGAGCTGAGACCGCAGCTCAGTGGACCCTTAGCAGAGGTGGCGGCTGAAATGCCTAAGGAACACATGAACAGTTATGAACTTTTTAAAAACAAGGCCAGACTCAGAATGGGGCTAACACCCGAGCATGCCCGTCGGCGGTTCAGAGCCCTAAGGTGGAAACCAGATGTGTCATTTACCCGGCATGCCTACCACATTGACAAAAATTGTGATGCCTGGGTATCAGGAGCAAATGTTAAATCTCTGGAAGATCTGCTTTCCCTAGTAAAAATGGAGCAGTTTTTAGAGGGTGTTCCTGAGGAAATAGAAAGGTACATCCTAGATGGGAAGCCCAAAACTGTAACCGAGGCGGGGGAGATTGGAGCCAAATGGGTGGAGGTGACCGAAAAGAAAAAAGCTAGTAGCAGTTGGAGCGAATATCAGAAGGGGCAAGCCGAAACAAAACCTTACCACCGGGGACAACCCAAGGCCCCACCCACATCCCAAGGGAAACCCCAGACGCCTTCTCACCCCACCACACCAGTCTCCATCAACCAACATCGCCCCGGTGATACCTTAGCAGGGCGATGTTTTAAATGTAATGAACTGGGGCATATAAAGGCTCACTGCCCCAAGAACCCTAACCGATTACAGTTCATTACACCCCAATCACACCAAAGATCCCCAGACCCAGATGCCTCTCTCATACCCTCGGAGCGAAGGGAAACCTTGAGAGTGGGCGGAAAGAAGGTTATCGCTTGGAGGGACACTGGGGCACAAGTGTCAACTATCCACCAATCCCTAGTGGACCCCAAACTCATCAACCCGGAGGCTACAGTGACAATTCAACCCTTCGTGTCACAGTCTGTAACCTTGCCTACAGCCCAGTTGCATGTCCAGTACAAGGGCTGGGCAGGAATGTGGACTTTTGCAGTCTATGACAATTATCCCATCCCCATGCTGCTGGGGGAAGACTTGGCCAACCATGTGAAGCTAGCCAAGAGGGTGGGAATAGTCACCCGCAGCCAGGCTAAGCAAGCTTTCACCCCCATCCCTGTTCCTGAGCCGTCCACCAGGGCCCCGTCTGTGTTACCGAAGACCCAAACACAGGTGGTGGAACCGGATCCCCTGCCAACGACTGCAACAGCCGTAGTGGATCCAATCCCAGAGACCCAGCCAAAGCCAGTCCCGGAACCGGAACTGGCAACGCAACCAGCACCAGAACCATTGCCGGCACTGAGTCCAGCGCTTGCAAACCCGTCTACAACTCCAATGCCAGAGGGCACCAGCGAGCCTGAACTGGAGGAAGCAGCAGATAACCCTACCCAAGAGGCTCAGCCAGAGCCTGAGATACCACATAGTGCACCAGCGGACAGCGGTTCACGGTCAGTGGAAACAGCCCCAGCACCTGCATCGCTTCCAGAGGGACCAAGCCCCAGTCCACAGTCCAAGGAGGAACTGATGTCTCCAGCATCAAGGGAACAGTTCCAGGCCGAGCAGGAAGCAGATGACAGCCTTCAGAAAGCTTGGGCGGCGGCACGGAGCACCCCACCGCCTCTCAGCTCTTCTAACCGATCCCGGTTTGTTGTAGAACAAGGACTTTTATACAAGGAAACTCTTTCTGGTGGGCACCAGGAAGACTGGCATCCTCAAAGACAGTTGGTGGTTCCCACTAAGTATCGGGTAAAGCTCTTGAGCTTAGCCCATGATCATCCCAGTGGCCATTCTGGGGTGAACAGAACCAAAGACCGGTTGGGGAAGTCCTTCCACTGGGAGGGAATGGGCAAGGACGTTGCTAATTATGTCCGGTCTTGTGAGGTGTGCCAACGAGTGGGAAAGCCCCAAGACCAGGTTAAAGCCCCTCTCCAGCCACTACCCATAATTGAGGTCCCATTTCAGCGAGTAGCTGTGGATATTCTGGGTCCTTTCCCAAAGAAGACACCCAGAGGAAAGCAGTACGTACTGACTTTCATGGATTTTGCTACCCGATGGCCGGAAGCTGTACCCTTAAGCAACACCAAGACTAAAAGTGTGTGCCAGGCATTAGCAGACATTTTTGCCAGGGTAGGTTGGCCCTCCGACATCCTTACAGATTCGGGAACTAATTTCCTGGCAGGGAACATGAAAACCCTGTGGGAAGCTCATGGGGTGAATCACTTGGTTGCCACCCCTCATCACCATCAAACCAATGGTCTGGTGGAGAGGTTTAATGGAACTTTGGGGGCCATGATACGTAAATTCATAAATGAACACTCCAATGATTGGGACCTAGTGTTGCAGCAGTTGCTTTTTGCCTACAGGGCTGTACCACATCCCAGTTTAGGGTTTTCACCATTTGAACTTGTGTATGGCCGCGAGGTTAAGGGGCCATTACAGTTGGTGAAGCAGCAATGGGAGGGGTTTACGCCTTCTCCAGGAACTAACATTCTAGACTTTGTAAGCAACCTACAAAACACCCTCCGACACTCTTTAGCCCTTGCTAAAGAAAACCTAAAGGATGCTCAGGAAGAGCAAAAGGCCTGGTATGATAAACATTCCAGAGAACGGTCCTTCAAAGTAGGAGACCAAGTCATGGTCTTAAAGGCGCTCCAGGCCCATAAAATGGAAGCGTCGTGGGAAGGACCATTCACGGTCCAGGAGCGCCTAGGAGCTGTTAACTATCTCATAGCCTCCCCCACCTCCAACATAAAGCCTAAGGTATACCATGTTAATTCTCTTAAGCCCTTTTATTCCAGAGAATTAAACGTTTGCCAGTTTACAGCCCAGGAAACAGATGACGCGGAGTGGCCTGCAGGTGTCTACTACGAAGGAACAAGGAATGGTGGCGTGGAAGAGGTGAACCTCTCCACGACCCTGGGACGTCTGCAGCGACAGCAGATCAAGGAGCTGTGCACAAGCTTTGCACCGATTTTCTCAGCCACTCCAGGACGGACCGAACGGGCATACCACTCCATTGACACAGGTAATGCTCACCCAATTAGAACCCCATCCTACCGGGAGTCACCTCATGCCCAAGCTGCTATACAAAGGGAGATCCAGGACATGCTACAGATGGGTATAATCCGCCCCTCTAACAGTGCATGGGCATCTCCAGTGGTTCTAGTTCCCAAACCAGATGGGGAAATACGCTTTTGCGTGGACTACCGTAAGCTAAACGCTGTAACTCGTCCTGACAACTATCCAATGCCACGCACAGATGAGCTATTGGAAAAATTGGGACATGCCCAATTCATCTCTACTTTAAACTTAACCAAAGGGTACTGGCAAGTACCACTAGATGAACCCGCTAAGGAAAGGTCAGCCTTCGTCACCCAGGCAGGGGTGTACGAATTCAATGTACTCCCTTTCGGGTTGCGAAATGCACCCGCCACCTTCCAAAGACTTGTAGATGGTCTCTTAGCGGGATTGGGAGAATCTGCAGTTGCCTACCTCGATGATGTGGCCATTTTTTCTGATTCATGGACAGAACACCTGGAGCACCTGGGAAAAGTCTTCGAGCGCATCCGACAGGCAGGACTAACTGTTAAGGCTAAAAAGTGTCAAATAGGCCAAAACAGAGTGACGTACCTGGGGCACCAGGTGGGTCAAGGAACTATAAATCCCCTACAGGCCAAAGTGGATGCTATCCAAAAGTGGCCGGTTCCAAAGTCAAAGAAACAGGTCCAATCCTTCTTAGGCTTGGCCGGATATTATAGGCGATTTGTACCACACTACAGCCAAATCGCCGCCCCGCTGACAGACCTAACCAGAAAAAAACAGCCAAATGCAGTTCAGTGGACTGATGAGTGTCAAAAGGCCTTTAACCAGCTTAAGGCAACACTCATGTCTGACCCTGTGCTAAGGGCCCCAGACTTTGACAAACCGTTCCTAGTAACCACAGATGCTTCCGAGAGAGGCGTGGGAGCAGTTTTAATGCAGGAAGGACCGGATCAAGAATTCCATCCTGTCGTGTTTCTCAGCAAAAAACTGTCTGAGAGGGAAAGTCACTGGTCAATCAGCGAAAAGGAATGCTACGCCATTGTGTACGCGCTGGAAAAGCTACGCCCATATGTTTGGGGACGGCGTTTCCAACTACAAACAGACCATGCTGCGCTACAGTGGCTTCATACCGCCAAGGGAAATAACAAAAAACTTCTTCGATGGAGTTTAGCTCTCCAAGATTTTGATTTTGAAATACAACACATTTCGGAAGCTTCTAACAAAGTGGCTGATGCACTCTCCCGGGAAAGTTTCCCAGAGTTAACTGGTTAACCATTGTTCTTGGAATGAAACATTGTTAGTTTTTATATAATCAGTAGTATGTCTTATTAACTCTGTTTTCTCCTAAAACTCCAGGAAAAAATCACAGCCAGTGTGGAACCGAACGTCCAACACTATCTGTGATTTGGGGGGCGTGTCATAACTATGAAGGGAAGGGTAACAGCTCTCTGTGTACAGAGACTCCAAATCCTTTTACTTGTAAAGGGTTAAGAAGCTCGGGTAACCTGGCTGACACCTGACCCAA
>NW_020699751.1:0-5404 GCF_002925995.2 Terrapene triunguis | reverse complement strand
CCCTACATTTGAACCCTAAAGTTCAAAGTGGGGATCCAGCCTTGACATGGTGGCAGCGGTGGGATCGTTTTAACCCAAAAGCCAGTAAGAGATTTTTTTTCCCCTCTAGCTGCTTGGAAAGCAGAGCTGAAGGTAGATGCATATCTTATCTCTCCTTGCCTGAAGGCAGAGGTGTTAAGTTTTTTTTAACGAGGTCCTTTGTTAAGAGAAGGGTTCAATCAGTGAGCAAACTTTGAACTGGTAAAGGCAATTTACAAGTTGAATTGTTTTTTTTTCTTTTTACATCCTCGGGAGTAGCTTGTTAGAAAGTCTCTGTTAACTCAGCAGCAGCCACAGCTAAGTACATCCCAGTTTCAGTCAACTGCAGAGGGGGTGACCCAGCACAGGAAAACCAGGAAAATGACTACCAAAGAAGAAAAAGCTAAAGAGGAGGCCCACAAGAGAGCTATGGAGCTGAAAGAAAAAGAGATAGAGCTGAGAGACAGAGAAGAGAAAGCCAAAGAGGGGGCCCACAAGAGAGAGATGGAGCTGGAGAAAGCCAAAGAGGGGGCCCACAAGAGAGAGATGGAGCTGAGAGACAGAGAAGAGAAAGCCAAACAGGAGGCCCATGAAAGAAAGGAAAAAGCCAAACAGGAGGCCCATGAAAGAGAAGAAAAAGCCAAACAGGAGGCCCATGAAAAAGAAGAAAAAGCCAAACAGGAGGCCCATAAAAGAGAGATGGAGCTGAAAAAAAAAGAGATGGAACTGGAAGCAGCAAGGACTAGGCAGGATGCATCAGACCATCCTAACAACTCCTCTCCAGGTACCACTTCCCATCCCAGGAAATTCCCCACCTACAAGGCAGGCGATGATACTGAGGCCTTCTTAGAAAATTTTGAAAGGGCCTGCCTTGGATACAACATCCCTCCACCCCAGTACATGGTAGAGCTGAGACCGCAGCTCAGTGGACCCTTAGCAGAGGTGGCGGCTGAAATGCCTAAGGAACACATGAACAGTTATGAACTTTTTAAAAACAAGGCCAGACTCAGAATGGGGCTAACACCCGAGCATGCCCGTCGGCGGTTCAGAGCCCTAAGGTGGAAACCAGATGTGTCATTTACCCGGCATGCCTACCACATTGACAAAAATTGTGATGCCTGGGTATCAGGAGCAAATGTTAAATCTCTGGAAGATCTGCTTTCCCTAGTAAAAATGGAGCAGTTTTTAGAGGGTGTTCCTGAGGAAATAGAAAGGTACATCCTAGATGGGAAGCCCAAAACTGTAACCGAGGCGGGGGAGATTGGAGCCAAATGGGTGGAGGTGACCGAAAAGAAAAAAGCTAGTAGCAGTTGGAGCGAATATCAGAAGGGGCAAGCCGAAACAAAACCTTACCACCGGGGACAACCCAAGGCCCCACCCACATCCCAAGGGAAACCCCAGACGCCTTCTCACCCCACCACACCAGTCTCCATCAACCAACATCGCCCCGGTGATACCTTAGCAGGGCGATGTTTTAAATGTAATGAACTGGGGCATATAAAGGCTCACTGCCCCAAGAACCCTAACCGATTACAGTTCATTACACCCCAATCACACCAAAGATCCCCAGACCCAGATGCCTCTCTCATACCCTCGGAGCGAAGGGAAACCTTGAGAGTGGGCGGAAAGAAGGTTATCGCTTGGAGGGACACTGGGGCACAAGTGTCAACTATCCACCAATCCCTAGTGGACCCCAAACTCATCAACCCGGAGGCTACAGTGACAATTCAACCCTTCGTGTCACAGTCTGTAACCTTGCCTACAGCCCAGTTGCATGTCCAGTACAAGGGCTGGGCAGGAATGTGGACTTTTGCAGTCTATGACAATTATCCCATCCCCATGCTGCTGGGGGAAGACTTGGCCAACCATGTGAAGCTAGCCAAGAGGGTGGGAATAGTCACCCGCAGCCAGGCTAAGCAAGCTTTCACCCCCATCCCTGTTCCTGAGCCGTCCACCAGGGCCCCGTCTGTGTTACCGAAGACCCAAACACAGGTGGTGGAACCGGATCCCCTGCCAACGACTGCAACAGCCGTAGTGGATCCAATCCCAGAGACCCAGCCAAAGCCAGTCCCGGAACCGGAACTGGCAACGCAACCAGCACCAGAACCATTGCCGGCACTGAGTCCAGCGCTTGCAAACCCGTCTACAACTCCAATGCCAGAGGGCACCAGCGAGCCTGAACTGGAGGAAGCAGCAGATAACCCTACCCAAGAGGCTCAGCCAGAGCCTGAGATACCACATAGTGCACCAGCGGACAGCGGTTCACGGTCAGTGGAAACAGCCCCAGCACCTGCATCGCTTCCAGAGGGACCAAGCCCCAGTCCACAGTCCAAGGAGGAACTGATGTCTCCAGCATCAAGGGAACAGTTCCAGGCCGAGCAGGAAGCAGATGACAGCCTTCAGAAAGCTTGGGCGGCGGCACGGAGCACCCCACCGCCTCTCAGCTCTTCTAACCGATCCCGGTTTGTTGTAGAACAAGGACTTTTATACAAGGAAACTCTTTCTGGTGGGCACCAGGAAGACTGGCATCCTCAAAGACAGTTGGTGGTTCCCACTAAGTATCGGGTAAAGCTCTTGAGCTTAGCCCATGATCATCCCAGTGGCCATTCTGGGGTGAACAGAACCAAAGACCGGTTGGGGAAGTCCTTCCACTGGGAGGGAATGGGCAAGGACGTTGCTAATTATGTCCGGTCTTGTGAGGTGTGCCAACGAGTGGGAAAGCCCCAAGACCAGGTTAAAGCCCCTCTCCAGCCACTACCCATAATTGAGGTCCCATTTCAGCGAGTAGCTGTGGATATTCTGGGTCCTTTCCCAAAGAAGACACCCAGAGGAAAGCAGTACGTACTGACTTTCATGGATTTTGCTACCCGATGGCCGGAAGCTGTACCCTTAAGCAACACCAAGACTAAAAGTGTGTGCCAGGCATTAGCAGACATTTTTGCCAGGGTAGGTTGGCCCTCCGACATCCTTACAGATTCGGGAACTAATTTCCTGGCAGGGAACATGAAAACCCTGTGGGAAGCTCATGGGGTGAATCACTTGGTTGCCACCCCTCATCACCATCAAACCAATGGTCTGGTGGAGAGGTTTAATGGAACTTTGGGGGCCATGATACGTAAATTCATAAATGAACACTCCAATGATTGGGACCTAGTGTTGCAGCAGTTGCTTTTTGCCTACAGGGCTGTACCACATCCCAGTTTAGGGTTTTCACCATTTGAACTTGTGTATGGCCGCGAGGTTAAGGGGCCATTACAGTTGGTGAAGCAGCAATGGGAGGGGTTTACGCCTTCTCCAGGAACTAACATTCTAGACTTTGTAAGCAACCTACAAAACACCCTCCGACACTCTTTAGCCCTTGCTAAAGAAAACCTAAAGGATGCTCAGGAAGAGCAAAAGGCCTGGTATGATAAACATTCCAGAGAACGGTCCTTCAAAGTAGGAGACCAAGTCATGGTCTTAAAGGCGCTCCAGGCCCATAAAATGGAAGCGTCGTGGGAAGGACCATTCACGGTCCAGGAGCGCCTAGGAGCTGTTAACTATCTCATAGCCTCCCCCACCTCCAACATAAAGCCTAAGGTATACCATGTTAATTCTCTTAAGCCCTTTTATTCCAGAGAATTAAACGTTTGCCAGTTTACAGCCCAGGAAACAGATGACGCGGAGTGGCCTGCAGGTGTCTACTACGAAGGAACAAGGAATGGTGGCGTGGAAGAGGTGAACCTCTCCACGACCCTGGGACGTCTGCAGCGACAGCAGATCAAGGAGCTGTGCACAAGCTTTGCACCGATTTTCTCAGCCACTCCAGGACGGACCGAACGGGCATACCACTCCATTGACACAGGTAATGCTCACCCAATTAGAACCCCATCCTACCGGGAGTCACCTCATGCCCAAGCTGCTATACAAAGGGAGATCCAGGACATGCTACAGATGGGTATAATCCGCCCCTCTAACAGTGCATGGGCATCTCCAGTGGTTCTAGTTCCCAAACCAGATGGGGAAATACGCTTTTGCGTGGACTACCGTAAGCTAAACGCTGTAACTCGTCCTGACAACTATCCAATGCCACGCACAGATGAGCTATTGGAAAAATTGGGACATGCCCAATTCATCTCTACTTTAAACTTAACCAAAGGGTACTGGCAAGTACCACTAGATGAACCCGCTAAGGAAAGGTCAGCCTTCGTCACCCAGGCAGGGGTGTACGAATTCAATGTACTCCCTTTCGGGTTGCGAAATGCACCCGCCAC
Source organism: Terrapene triunguis (assembly GCF_002925995.2). NCBI lineage: Eukaryota > Metazoa > Chordata > Testudines > Emydidae > Terrapene > Terrapene triunguis. The sequence goes on along the minus strand of NW_020699751.1, from coordinate 1,133 downwards.
CTTCCAAAGACTTGTAGATGGTCTCTTAGCGGGATTGGGAGAATCTGCAGTTGCCTACCTCGATGATGTGGCCATTTTTTCTGATTCATGGACAGAACACCTGGAGCACCTGGGAAAAGTCTTCGAGCGCATCCGACAGGCAGGACTAACTGTTAAGGCTAAAAAGTGTCAAATAGGCCAAAACAGAGTGACGTACCTGGGGCACCAGGTGGGTCAAGGAACTATAAATCCCCTACAGGCCAAAGTGGATGCTATCCAAAAGTGGCCGGTTCCAAAGTCAAAGAAACAGGTCCAATCCTTCTTAGGCTTGGCCGGATATTATAGGCGATTTGTACCACACTACAGCCAAATCGCCGCCCCGCTGACAGACCTAACCAGAAAAAAACAGCCAAATGCAGTTCAGTGGACTGATGAGTGTCAAAAGGCCTTTAACCAGCTTAAGGCAACACTCATGTCTGACCCTGTGCTAAGGGCCCCAGACTTTGACAAACCGTTCCTAGTAACCACAGATGCTTCCGAGAGAGGCGTGGGAGCAGTTTTAATGCAGGAAGGACCGGATCAAGAATTCCATCCTGTCGTGTTTCTCAGCAAAAAACTGTCTGAGAGGGAAAGTCACTGGTCAATCAGCGAAAAGGAATGCTACGCCATTGTGTACGCGCTGGAAAAGCTACGCCCATATGTTTGGGGACGGCGTTTCCAACTACAAACAGACCATGCTGCGCTACAGTGGCTTCATACCGCCAAGGGAAATAACAAAAAACTTCTTCGATGGAGTTTAGCTCTCCAAGATTTTGATTTTGAAATACAACACATTTCGGAAGCTTCTAACAAAGTGGCTGATGCACTCTCCCGGGAAAGTTTCCCAGAGTTAACTGGTTAACCATTGTTCTTGGAATGAAACATTGTTAGTTTTTATATAATCAGTAGTATGTCTTATTAACTCTGTTTTCTCCTAAAACTCCAGGAAAAAATCACAGCCAGTGTGGAACCGAACGTCCAACACTATCTGTGATTTGGGGGGCGTGTCATAACTATGAAGGGAAGGGTAACAGCTCTCTGTGTACAGAGACTCCAAATCCTTTTACTTGTAAAGGGTTAAGAAGCTCGGGTAACCTGGCTGACACCTGACCCAA
>NW_020699750.1:0-26858 GCF_002925995.2 Terrapene triunguis | reverse complement strand
CCCTACATTTGAACCCTAAAGTTCAAAGTGGGGATCCAGCCTTGACAAGGGGTATTACTGAACAGAGAAAAGCCCTTAAGTTTGAGGAGTCCAAAAGGGGAAACTGAAGCAGGAGACTGCAGAACCCACCCCAGGACAATCTCTCCCATTGAAGCTCTTCCACTGTGGATAAATGATTAGAGTCACTGGATGAGAGAGAGAGAGAGAGAGAGAGAGACTGTAGTCCAGTGCTTAGGGCAACCAGCTGCAAGACCCAGTCTCCCTGCTTCAATCCCTTTTTCTTTATCACCCACATCAGAATATTCCATAATTCAGTGGTTAGAGCACTCTCCTGAAAGTGGGAGACCCCTCTTCAAATTCTCTTCCTGCCCCCACTCTCAGGCAGAGAGTGAGGAATTGAACTTGGGTCACCACATCTCAGATGAGTGCTCTAACCACTGGACTAGACGTTCTAAGTTGGGGGGGGGGATCAGCTCATCCTCTGGGTGGCAGATTTTTTGAATGGGATCATATCCAATAGATGGCCTCTGAGCATGCCTATAGGATCAGGCCCATTACAGGCAGCTGAACATATCTTTCCCTAATTCATGATCACTCTGGGGAGACAGGTGTCTAAACAGCTAGAGTCAGGCAGCAGTGTGCATGCCCAGAGGCAGAGACTTTTACCCTGATACATTTAGGCATTGAATTAGTTTAGGTGCCCACAGAATTTGGCAGGAGTTTTGTGGATCACCATGGCAGGGCCGCCCAGGGGGGGGAGGGGGGCGGCAAGTGGGGCAATTTGCCCCAGGCCCTGCAGGGGCCCCCACGAGAATATAGTATTCTATAGTATTGCAACTTTTTTTTATGGAAGGGGCCCCCAAAATTGCTTTGCCCCAGGCCCCCTGAATCCTCTGGGCAGCCCTGTACCATGGAGACTCAAACTGGAATTTAGGTGCCTAAATCTGGAGTCTAGGCACCTAAGTACCTTTCTGAATCTCATCCAACCCCTCCCAAGTAAATCTATATGGAGACAATTTCATTTTATACACACAGTATCTTGAAGAATTAGTCTCCTTAGTTGTCTTCTTGAAAGAGATGGAATCAGAGTTCCCTTGTAAATAATCTATTTATCCTATCTTGGTTTACCATGCTCATCACTGGAGCAGAGAGCCTTCCACTAGCTCAGTAAGCAATATGACTAACATCTGTTTGCATTCTCATACTCCCTGTAGGGGGAGAAGTATGGTAAGTGGAATGTTTTGTTTTGGTAAGGGACTTTTGTTTTTTAAATATATATGTCCAAAGTAGACTTTTGGCAAAATTTCTGATACCATATTACATTATCTTCTGGCACATCTAATTTAGGGCCTGATGCTGCAAACTTTAATGTGTTCTACATCCAAGTACAACTTAATTCTAAATTAAATGGTGATTTAAAATCCCCTCAAAGGCCCAGTTTTGCTACATATACTCATCCACTTCTACATCTTCCTTATTTAAGACTGTTTTCCACATCTGTTTTTTGTCTACTACTTAGTACTTTACATATTTCCTCACTTCAAACTAATTTGTTGTCCAAGTAAAGGAAAGCCTGTTTCTACAACCCTTACTCATAGAGTGTAATACTTTACTCAAAACAAGTTTGTGAAGGGTGACCCTCACCAGCAGGGTCATCTAGTGGTCAGACAAGGTTGCGGAAAGTGGTCCCCCTTCCCTCTACAACTCCATCCTGAGGGGTCAGTCCCTTCTCTTATAGCTCAGCCCTCCAACCAGGTCCCACCCCTTTTGGAGTATACAAAAAGAGAAGTCCAAAACAGAGAAGGCTTTTGGTGCTCACAAAGCTTTAGTGCTTTCTTCTTAGCTTCAGGACTTAATGTCTGGACCCATGTGCATTCAGGGCTTTCACAGCTGGATTCCCCACAGAGAGTAGACTCTTTATTATCCCATTTTTAGGGGTTGGTAGAGAATCCTAGCCAATCCTCTCCACTGCGCTTTAATCTAGGGCCCAATAGTAGGCCATTTAGTTCTGCTCCCTGGATTACTTCCTACCTAAATTCCCCTTCTGCTCCCTCCCCAAGGTAAGTTTAAAGCACTGAACAGAAAATAAAGTTTGACCTTCCCTAACAATCACCAATCTCTCTTTTGGTCACGTCTCAGGCAATTAGAGGTCCCGGGCTGTGACTTTCCAAGAGCAAAGATCTGTGCCCTTCTACTGCTTGTCCTCTTGTGAGCTATGCTGCTTCTCCTTTTAAGCTCCACCTCCAGCTTGTGCAGGCTTTGCTGACGTGGCCGGGTAGGCCACCTGGCCTCAGAGCTCCTTCTTAACCCCGTGTTCTCCAGTGTGGTGTTTGTATACCTCATCACAAAGTCCTACTAAAATGAAATTAAATGTACTCTGGTGCAATTGATTTTGAGTAATTCCACTGACTTCCACAGTCACCAATGTGCTGAGAGGAATTTCCCTATGTTTAGCCACCCTGCTTGGTTCCATGCATGTACCACATTGCAGAGGTGCAACTACATGAAAAAAGTGGGATGTGAGGAAATGAACAGGGGAATGAAAGGGTGGGGAGGGGGCCACAACAAGGGAGACATTAACAAGATAGTAAAAAATAGGAGGGTGGCATAAACCCTAGTAGCTATGGCTATCCTACTAAGTGATCCTGAAGCAGTTAGTATTTATATTCCAGAAAGAAGTAGGAGGAGAGCCAAGGAAAGCAAAGAGCTAACAATCCTGTGAAGGCCTTTTCCAATTGTCCTAGCTTGTGGGCCCTTGAGTCCGGCCAGTCAAGCTTGGCAGGATTTCCAAGCAGCTCCTTAAAAGCCTGAGGCAAGGGAGGGTATCCTGAGCTTGCTCAGTTCCTGAAAGTGCTTTAAATGGGATTATCATACAGCATGCTTGCATCAAAGCGTTCCATAATAAACAGCCTTTCTAATCAGGGCCTGATGCATTATTTATTTTCTCAAATTAACAGTCATATCACGTGCAAATTAAAAGCTACTTGATTCATCCCATTATGTTTATAAACAGTAGCAAGTGCAGTTATTATAGGAATAACTATGGGGGAAAGTGTTTATTATGGAATACTTAAAGTGGATCCCTTTAAATACTTTTATTTTTCACTGTTAAAAAAATCCAGCTCATTGACAATCCAATTACAGATTGTATGGTAGCACTGCAATCAAATGCAAATTTTGCCATAAAATATACAGTTTACTATAATAATTGCTTAAATTGTCCTTTTAAACTGTAAATAAACACCTCTAATATACATACTTCAAGTAACTCAAATTAGCAGTTTAAAAGGACTGCTTTCTATTGTCTGTGTAATTGTAAAAACTGTTTGACTTGGCAATAAATAAAATGTAAGGAACCGAATTGGCTGTGATGCAAACTTTTATTAACTTTAAATGTAGTATTTAACACAGCTAATTTGAGGAGGGATTATGCCAGCCATTGGCATATAAAATATCCAAGATGGCTTAAAATTGCATTCAACTATTTAAATTCACAGCTACACTGCTCTGCAAAATTGCTACAATGAGGCACTTAACATTCTCAAATCATCTTTGATAGTAAATAGAGGTTTTCAGGAGGGTTATTTTAAAAAAGGAAGGAAGGAAATATGTGTTAAATTATTCAAATTGAACAAAATCTGTGTGATTACTATGTTCCCCCACACACACTCCTGGATATTCTATAAAAGTCAAGACCACTCTCTGCTTTCATTAAAAAATAAAATAGATCTAGCCTTTTCATTGCAGAAGTAGCCTTGAAAATGTAAGTTTAGTGTTGCTATTTTAGAACAAGTCAAGATGGCTCATGTAAAGATACAGGAGCCAAGCCTGTAGAATTCTTTGAAAGATTTAACATAATGGATAAAGGAGCACTAGTGATAGTTTATTGAAGGCTTCCCAGTGCTTTTATGAAATACTCTCACAAGAAGCTACTTAGGAAAACTGGTAACCATGGTGAGAAGTAAAGTCCTGTCATGCATTAACACCTGGTTACATTATTGGAAATAGGGTGACCAGATGTCCTGATTTTATAGGGACAGTCCTGATATTCGGGGCTTTTTCTTATATAGGTGCCTATTACCCCCCATCCCCTGTCCTGATTTTTCACACTTTTTATCTGGTCACCCTAATTGGAAAACAAAGTAAATATTATCAATGTTCATCTTGGAAAGAGATTAATAACAGTAGCAATCAGCACTTAGGGCCATTATTACACAGTTTACTTAATTTAGAAGTGAGTTTCCAGAGTACTGAACGTTTAAGATTTTGCTTGGTTAAGAAGGTATATTGTGATGCTGTACAGAAGCTTAACACAGGCAACTAGATGCCACTGAGCACATGAAATTCAAAGAGTGCCCCGTGTTCATTTCAAGATTAATGTAAAACTACTCATTCAGTAGCTCTGTGTACATTGAGAGGTTCTAAAGAATCATACTGAATCCTTGAATGAAGGTGGGCATGATCCCTTGGAGACAATTGGAATGGAAGTGATTTTAGTTTTATTTTTATTGGTACATAGATGCCAAAGATGTAAAATAAACCATAAAATTCAGATCTAGATCCAAATTTCAAGCCACCAATAGAGTGGAAGCATGCAGATTTGGTTTAACCCACTATAGGGACAGGTGTCAGTTGAGAAATAGGGATCCAGTTTTGGGTTGAGATTCTGAAATATATCTACCACTGCCCTGCCAAAGATCAGTAATGCTCAGGTGCATGGTTTTGGTTTGGAGCTCCCTTTATACATGCATCCGAAGAAGTGGGTATTCACCCACGAAAGCTCATGCTCCTATACGTCTGTTAGTCTATAAGGTGCCACAGGACTCTTTGCTGCTTTTACAGATCCAGACTAACACGGCTACCCCTTTGATACTTTATATATAATGTTAGGCAGAATCAGGATTTTAAGATTTTAAGGCATATGAGGTGGGCGAATGGGAATACTTCCTTGTCTGGTGAGAGAATCCCAGACAGAGTGACTCCAGTTGGGCATTTAGCAGAGGAATGAATTTGAGTGACACCTCTAGCACAAAGGAAAGAATTTAGAGTGGGATTCATGAAGGGCTTTAGGCATTGCAACGCTGAGTGTCACACCACCTAACCAAGCCCTAGCTGTGCCTTCCCAGCTATATTGCTATTGTTAGCCAAATCGTGTCCTGCTGCCTCCCATCTGCTGGAGTCTTTGTCTGCTGCAGGAAAAGACTCCATCAGTTGGGAAAGGCTCTGGCAGCTCCTCCGTGCTGGAGCATTCCCCCACCACAGGTAAAGACTCCAGCAACAGGGAAAGGTTCTTGCAGGTGGGAGGCAGCAGGGAAAGGGCTCAGCCTTTCTTTGCTGCCTCCCGCCTGCTAAAGCCTTTCCTCACAACAGTGAAAGGCTCTGGCAGCAGAGGGCTGCTGAATTTCATCACTGCCTCTCCCCTGCCAGAGCCCTCCACGGATGTGTAGTTACACACTGCAGTGTGGATGCGGCCTGCTTTTCACTGTGGCATGTAGTTACATGCACCCTACTTGCCACCAGAAAGTGGTGAGAAGTGTAGACATAGCCTTAGGCCTTGGCTACACTTGCAAGTTACAGCACTGTAATTCACTCCCCGTCCAAACTGGCAGGGCACTTACAGCGCTGTATCTCCCTGGGTACACCGCTGCAGGTACTCCACCTCCCCGAGAGGAATAACAGCTGCAGCGGAGTGGCTATGACTCACGGGTGTGAGTGTAAATGCTTGCAGCGCTGTACTAATCACCTTGTCAAGTGGCCAATCCTCTCCATTGTTGTGACTGGCTGCAGGAATGCGGAAGTGCCGGTTTCAAAGCTCGTACAACAGAGAAAAGCAAACAGTTTGCAGCTTGCTTTGAGTGAGTAAATGAATGAGCAGGGGGCCGGGAGTTCGGAACTTGCAAAATAGAGAGCTGACATGCTCCAAAAAGCACTCTCTCTCTCCCCACACTCCCTGTCACAATCCACCCCACCCCACCCCACCCCCCATTTTGAAAAGCACATTGCAGCCACATGAATGCTGGGATAGCTGCCCATAATGCACCGCTCCCAACACAGCTGCAAATGTTGCAAGTGTGGCCACGCCACTGCGCTGGCAGCTGTCAGTGTGGACAGACTGCATCGCTTTTCCCTACTCAGCTGTACGAAGACAGGTTTACCTCACAGCGCTGTACAGCTGCAAGTGTAGCCAAGGCCTTAGTGTTCAAGGAGAGGAGAGTTAACAATCAGAGAAACAGACAGTGAAGTGGCTGTTAAATAAAGGTGCATGATGGCATCCTGAAAGTAAAACCCGTGTGCAGCTTTGTAGCTGCTTTTGCTAAATTTCTTCAAGGTGAAAAAGACTTGTGTACTACATGGGGGCACTAAATAGAAAGAAGTGACTGAATCTCAATCTATTCATTCATTTCCCATTCAATGAGAAATCTGGAAACTCAAATTTGACTACTTGGAAGCTTGAAACATAAATTAATGAAAGGTATACAAAAAGACAACGGATGCTCATTTTTATACTCTCATAATACATAAACAAGGGGGGGGCTCTCATTAAAATAATAACAATACAAAACATAAGTGCAATTAGTAAAAGGAAATACTACTTTACACAGCATCTAACTGATCTATTCAGCTTACTGCTATAGGCTATAATTAAGACAAATAGCTTGGTAAGATTCAGAAAGCATTAGTCAAGTATTGAATAAGAATGGTACTAGCATTTATACTGACAAGAACAACATGGACCATCTATCTTCATGTTTTATAGTATAACAAGATTATTCCTAGTGTCAGGATAAAGTTACATACATACACACTGTTGCAGTGCTGCATTTTAGCCCTGGTGGTGCATTCTTGGGAATTCTATATCATATGATACATACATTTGATTATAGGACATGGTCTGCTCTAGAACTCCTACCATCAGACAAAGTGCTCCTGTTAGCTTAATTCTGTGATAACATCCTATGTATATTGCATTAAACAAAATTAATTTAATTTTTGCAGCATTAGTCAAAGTAGTCAGGTACTGAGCACTGGTGCTTCTTTCCAAGAGAGGCTAAGTTACTATTTCTTTTTCAGATTAAACATTTAAAAACATGTCTTACTGTTGCACTTCAAGAATTAAAAAATGATGCAAAGACAGAAAGGATTAAATGAAAAAGTTATATAAACTACAATTTAAAAGAAAATGGGAAAAGAATAAAAACCATGAATTTGTAGGTCTTCTTTGACTGATCTGAAGTTAGCCCTTCGCTAATTACATTTAAAAACAAAGTTAATTATTTCATTTTTAGGGAACATTCCATATCTGAATAGAAATGTAGAATATAAGGGAATATTCAAACTCAAATGAGTTATGGGGTATCAATAATGACTTTGGTTACGATTGAGGATACATCAGAGAATCATTATTCTATTTCCCCTTTATATTTTCATTTCAGGGGGCGACAGACCAAAATAGAGAGAATCATACCATATTGCAAGTGCTTGTAGTTTGATGAATAATTTGCTTTGGCTATCAAACTTCTGTGTTTAGCATCTCATGACTGAAAATAGGTCATGATGAGTCCAAATGATTGTGCCTTCAAGGCCAGTTCAGAATAAAATTTTTACATTGTAGCTAGAGTGAACCCATAAGACATGCTGAGACTTGTCTGATTATATTACTTTGCTTGTAACTGTAAATGCATTTCCTTTTTTAACCCATAAGGCTCCTCAGGTCAGTTTCTGCCCTTGATTATAGGTACCCTAATTCAATGTAAGCAGTAGGATAGCATAGGTTAACTGAGGGCAGAAGTTGGCCTTACATGTATAAACTGCTTTAGTATCTTTAAAAAAATAGCTTGTGTCAAACTAGAATTTTTCTTCTCTATTCCTCTCTTTAGAGTTTGACTAAATACTGCTTATGCTTCACACAGTGAATGTAAGTCAGCCAGAGATTGCCATTGGAGAATTTCCCTGGCAGCCGGGCTTCCTCCTGCACCAGAGAAACCTTCCCACTCCAAGAGTAAGGAGAAGGAGGAGGCATGTTGGAGGTTGGGCAGAGAAAAGGCACAGGAGAGAATGAGTGGTGGCATGGAGAATCAAGGTTCTATTCACCAGGATCTCCACCAGCATAAGGAGCTTACATCAGTGGTGTAGGTTAACACTGCTCCTCTCTACTAGGGCCAGTGGATGAGAATCAGGGAGCTGAGATCAGCTCCCAGACATTTCTCCCCTCTTCATTGCTTACATTTATACTATATCTGTGGGCATATCAGGATAAATTGCAACAGCACATGATAATCAGCATTTGTTTAGTTCCTTTAACCATTTGAACCTGCCACAGGCTTTCCCCTAAAAGCCTCTTGTCTGCTACCCTCCACCAAACACACCCACCCAACACGGCACTATAATTTTGATCCTTTACAAGTAAGAATACAATCTGGTACTACCCAAATGAGGAAAATCTCTGAAATGTTGAACAGAGAGATACTTTGCCCTTAAGCTCCTGACAGCCAATAATACCATTAACACTAGATGCATTCATTAATAACTTTGCTTAATTGTAGTCTAATTTTCTAAAATATAGTCTAAGCAGGAGGTGCTTAGACTCAAAGGGCCAAATCCCCAGGTCTAGTAAGGCTGCACTTGATGTAAACAAGAGGTATAAGAAGGAGCAGCAAGTTGGCTCCAAACAACCCTTCCGCTTCCTCAATCTTTGGCCTGACTGGGTGCTGAACTGGTCTGTGGTATAATTCAGAGCAGCCTAAAACCTGCTCTAACTTATTTCTGCTGGAGAGGTCTCTTCCTGGCTGGCAGATCGGTCCTGTGATTACCAGAGCATAGTGCATTCCTGCACAGTAACTCTTGGCCAACTCTCCTGCCAAATTCCTGTGCCTGTGGGGAATGGACAGTGTCTTGCTGACTACACTGGTTTACGCCACCCAGGGAATTTCCAGCTGCTCTCTGTTATCCCTTGCTTCCATCTGGCTATTCTTTTCACTTTTCTCTGGCAGTGTGAATGGGGCATGACTATGGACCAGGATCTGGACCAAGGAGATTAAACTCAGCAGGAAGTTTGAAAAGGTAGCAACAAGTTACTTCAGAAACAGACTAACTTTGCTGGACACAAGTCAACCTAACAAAGTCAGAGTAATTTAACAAAGCTATTTAGGCTCTGGTGTTTAAAAAAAAAACATTTCTAAGCAATTTTGCACCTATTTCACATTGTGAGTTCTAGTTGTCCATTTATGTAGGCAAATTCTTAATTTAGGTATAGAACTGTGCTGGTAAAATAGGTATAGAATTGCATACACTTTTGAGAAAGATGCCCCTTATCTTTGCTGTCAAGGAAAGTATTGTGCTATTTTTCTTTTTTTTTTAAACGGGAAATGATTTGAGATAACAGCATTTCATTGCATTAATTTACTTCCTTGATATTCAGTGTCTTTGTCTCCTTTTCTCCTTTTTTCATATTGAAAATTGTAGCCGCTCTCATTTTTGAATAATTGTTTCCCTTTATTCTTTAAATCTGTGCTTTGGTTATCTCTGAAATGTTTTAGGATTGAACAGTTAAAATGAAAGTAAGGTAGGACCTGCAAAAATTAATGTTCCAACAAATACACTGAATCGTCTGCATTGCATAGTCTGTATGTTTTATTATCATGTTTTACTGTAGTTGGGGTGGTAATGTCACCTATTATTAAGGGTTTCTCACACTTGCTTATTTTCAGTAGCTTAGAACTTTGGGCCAAACTTTAGGTGGATGTTTTCCACTCTGGTGTCTGCCTCACACAGATTTTTTTTTAAATTGAAAAGCAAAAAATTGTTCAGCCATTTCCAACATCAAGACTAGGGAAAAATATTTTGTTTTGCCCATGTTAAAAATAAATCCTGGTGACCTCTTCTTTAAGAAGCTCCAGAGCCTTTATGCTTTGGAGCAGGGACTTGAAATTCAGAAGGAAGTAGCTTTTCTGTCATGGATGTGCCTTTTGCCAATTCCATGACAATCCATCTGAAGTTGGCCAAATTATAAGCTTTTTTAAAAAAAGCTCACAATTCAAATATGCTCACAGAGACTTGCTAGAGCTTCACAGCTAAACTCTCAGAAGATTTGGTCTGCACTAAACAGACTTCATCCCAGGGCTGAGGAGAACCTTCCTTACAATTGCAGCCCTGGGCTCCTGTGAGCTTGGCTGGGGTTGGGCACTGGAACAGAGAGCAAAGAGCCTGACTCTCCCATGCTCTCAGTTCCATCCCTTGCTGCACCCAGGCTGTGTGGAGGAGGAAGTTGCCTGATTCAAACACACACAGGACAATACGGACCTAGAGACAGAAAGAATAGATTGAGAGAAGGAGATTGGGACTGGAGGCTGTCAGAGGATGGGTAGAGAGGGAAACTGGGACTGGGAGTTGGAGTAGGGGAGAGAGTGGGACTGGCTGGGCAAGGACACTGAATCTGTGAGCTGCAGAGGAAAATGGGCGGGATGGACTTGGGAGCCACTAGGTGTGCCTGGAGATTTAGATCAGAGAAGGAGTCCAAGGGAAAAGTGAGGAGACTAGGACTAGGAACCAGTGAGGCAAGAGGAAGGAGGTGGATGAGGGGAGACAGATCTGTGAAGAAGCTGGAGTTCTGGGGGAGAACTGGAATGGCTGGACAAGAAGATTTGGACTCCTCATCCAAGTCCCAAATAGAGAGACTAGGACTGGCAGGGCAAAGAGACCGGGATGAGAAGCCAGAGGAGTAGAGACTGAATTGGTTAGGTGAGGTGAATGGGACTGGGCTGTGGAGCCAGAGGGGGAAGAGACAGGGTTGGGACATGAACAGCTTGGAGGGGACCTGGCAGAATGGGTTCTGCTTGGGGAGCACAGTTGCCTGCAGAGCCTGGAACCCAGGATTCCTGAGCCTTACCTTTCCTTTACTGTAAGCGAATACCTATGAAACCCACTGGTAATGTGTCCCATCCCCTTTCAGTGCTGGTCCACATAAAGTATGACAGCTATTGGTTACTCTGTGAGCACAAGTGAAAGAGGTCTGTGTAGTTCATCTAGACTTTCTGACCCTGCTGATGACCCATATAGATGTCAATATGGTACCACATGAAGGAATCCCCCCCCCCCCCCGCCCTGTCTGCTTTTTTTTTAAAGCACTAGTGAATTACACCCAAAAAACTACATGAAAAGAACATAATTAAGGATGTGACATTTAACATTCAAAAGTGAAGAAATGCCAGAATTAAGATTGCTTATGCAGCCTTAATTCAGCCCCTTTGTTCACATGCATTATGATACAGTCTAATTACATGATCACTTATTTTTTTTCCATAGGCTCCCTGCTTCATTCAGTGAAAATAAAGGATGTATCAGGATTGCGTAGTGAAGAAGACTGTTGTCTATAGGACTCCTGCTTTATTTGTTGCAGAAGTTGGAAGGTGTGTACTGTTCATAGTAATGGGGGCAGGCAGGTCTAGGCCCACCCACGCAGCTAAGCGGGAGGAACCACTAGTCCCAGGCTACAACTGGTTTCTGGGGACAACAAATGAAAAAACAGGATCTTGACTGAGGTCAAAGGTTAAAACTGCGGGAGCTAGAGGGTGACAAGCAGAGAACTCTCGGAAGGTGTGCCCCTATTGTGGTTGCTGGAATACAGTGGGCCTAAGCCTGCCCACAGCTAAAGTGCAAGGGGGAGGGGCCAGTGAACCCAAGCCACAAGTGAATAGTGGGGACAGCAAATGACAAAAAAAGATCTGGAGTGAGGTCAAAAGGTTATTATGAGGGATCGAGAGGGGACACCACACAGAGAACCCTTGGAAGGTATGCAGTAAATGAGGTAGGGGACTTCAGAAAAAGAAAGGATGATCTCTTAGAAAAGGCAGTTGAATGCTGCCCCGGAGAATTGGAGTCTATCCTCACCTCTGCTGCATGGTAGGCAAGTCACTTAAACCAAACTTTTGAAAGTTGGTCACTAAATAGCTTCAAGTGAAGACAGTGGGAACTGTGCTTGAATATATAACATGCTCTATAATGCTACATACTATAGCTGGTCAAAATATTTGACAAAACATCTTGTTGAGATGTGTCGATTTCAACAGACAACCTTACTTCTGGCATATCTTAACTTTTGAGTGCTCGACTTTGCAACCTTAGTATTTTTAACATAATATTTATGTAAAATAATTTTAACATGTTATGCTAAACATTGAACCAGAACAGTTATAGAAAATGCTATAATATATGCAAAGTATCCAAGTTAAGGTTGTTGTTCTAACTCATGTGTTGTCTGGTTGTGTAAATTTAGATTTGTAAATTTAAGGATGATTTAAAGGGCGAGGGTTGGAGGCATGGGATTGTTTGGTTAGTTGCTTTGGAGGGATGAAATTCCTTCAGTGTTTTTGTTCAGAAATTTATTCTCTTTTTTGTTAAGAAAAACTCAATTTTAAGCCTGTTTGTTGCTTTTCAGAAGTATCTCATCCCTCATAGCTATTGTGCACTGGGCTCCTAAAGATACTTGCAGTACTTTATTACAATAACTGTTTTGTTATTTGAGACATCTCTTCAGCTACTTACTCTTACAACCCTGTGCAGATGGTATCTTTAAAGATAGGCAGCCAAATCCTCAGTGGGTGTAATCAGTATAATGCCACTGACTTTAGTGGAGGTTTGCTGATTTACTCTGGCTGAGGAACTGCACCCAGCAAATTACTGTAATTTTGCTCCTTTGAAGGTACCATCATGCAGGATTTTCATTCATCCGCCCACCTTGCCTCAGAGACTGTCTCTCCTATTCTTGAAGCAGCTTTTCTGCAGATATTTCTTACATTCTTTGGGATGCTTTTCTGTTTACAAAAATGTCATTTACCCATGTTATGGTACAATCTACTAACTTTTGAATTTGGGATCTCTTGCTCTCACTCTTGAAAGGAACTGACTGAATGTTCCAGAGCTTCTGTATAGCTGGAGCTGGAGCATACTTAGGGGAAGGGGGTGAGTGCCACCCTGCAAGTCTACAGGTGCATTAGAGGCCAAAAAACTCAGAGCTGGGGAAGTGCCCTCATGACTCATGCCAGTTCCGTAGCAGCTCTGCTGATGAAGGCTTGTTAAATCAGCATGTCTCCCAGTTTTCCTGTCTATGCCCCTTCCTTACCAACTCTACATACAATCCCCCATTGGAGGGAAGACGTTACTCTCTGAGCTTCCTTGTCACACACGCACAGCCCAGTTAACTTGATGGTGCCAGGATCCTTTACCTGGGTGTACAGGCTGAATCTAGACCATTGACAGTCCATTTTATTGCTTAGGAGTGGAGAGTTAGCTCAAGAGATAGTTACTTCCTTAAATTTAGATGTTGTTTGTAGTAATTTTCAATTGTTTGTTTTAGAAAGGAGAGAGTTAAAAGAAGTAGAGCAAAAATCCAGCTCACAAAAATAAACATTCTGCTTAAAATGACTGGGTTCCACAGGGAGCAGATAAACCAGATTTCTACTGTCCTCATGCACCATACATTACATGAATTCCAGCTTTCATAGGTGAAAAGACATTTTTGCTGGATTTTTCTTGCTTTACTATATGACAATTCATGAATGACAAAAATATTCAATACATTTATGCTGTACCTTTATTTAACTTATATATCCTCCTGACTTCATGTACTTGCCTTCCACCTCTCACTATGTTAAAATGTAAGACACTGTTTAGTATGAAGTAATGGCTGAGATTCTTATAAAAATGCAATTTAGACTGAGCACATTTTTCACACATGCATTTTGTCAGTTTTCCTCAGACTATTTCAAATATGCTTGCAGAAGGATGTGTCTCCCCTAAACATCTGCAGCTTAGGATCCTGCAGAAACAAAAAGCATGTCAGCAGTGTCCCCATGTATTTAAGTACCTAATCAAGTATTCCAAAGAATATTACATACTTGTATAAAATACAAAATATTTAAAGTACTTAAAGTACATGTCAAAGGTACTTCACACATAAGTAACTTTATCAGCAAGTACTTATTCAAAATTGTTTTTAAAAAACCTATCACGTCCCTCCCAACTGTCCCAGATTCTGGCTGGCTGTCCCCCAGAATGCACTGGCCTGGCAACTTTAGGCCCTGAGTTCTGGCTGCCAGAGCGTTTTGGTTTTTTTGTTTTGTTTTTTTGTTAAAGTTGTCCCTGGGTCCTGTGGAAAGACTCATCCAATACTACTGAATAATCCTTCTGCCAAGAAGGAACCATCTCCAGGATGATGTGTTTGAGATAATACAGCTATTGAAGAAAAATGCCTATTTCATGGAATTATATATATAAGATTATGTACAGACAGCATATGTAGCATATACACCTCTATACACACAATCTAACAGAAAGGAAATGTATATATTTATTTACGTTTAAGAGATTTGTTCATTGTTATTCTATGAATATTTGTGTATATGACTAAAATTTCATTGTTTTCTCTCTCTTCTGCTATGTGCTTATACTATTTAGTTAGTTCATATATTGACCAGACAATTGCAAGGAATACAGGAGATTAAAAGTTCAAGTATAATGCAAATACTTTCACTTATACAGAAGTATTATTTCCACAGTGTAATTATAAGTACTTCTGCAGTGGTGTTCTTGGCACTTGCACTTAAGTCCTTTTTATCAGTCCTTACTTCAACATTGCATTTCAGAGAGAATAAATGTCAGTCAATATTGAAAAGAAAAACAAATCAAATGGTTATAAATCCAATAAAATGGCCCATAATGTGGCTGAGTAGACTTGCAGAGATCTAGCTCTCAATTACAAACTCATTCTTGATAAAAGTTTTCTTTTGTTGGTCCACATGCCACTCACTAACATGATTGGCTGTAAGCCCAAATGAAACTTTAGTCTAGCAAGTCACTGTCATTAGGGGAAAAAACCTTGATTGAATGTAAAAAATAATTTCTAGAGATATCCTGCTGTAAAGAAACACCTGTAGGATTGATTGTGTTCTTCCCACATAGGCAAATCAAGGAAAGGACGACTTCCCCTTCATCACTCCTTAGTGCCCTCTTCTGCCTTATATAGCATCTCTGGGTAGGTCAACATTGCAATTAAAAACCCACAGATGGCCCACGCCAGCTGACTTAGGCTTGCAGGGCTCAAGCTATGGGGCTGACGGTGTAGACATTAGGGCTAGGGCTGGAGTCCATGCTCCAAGACCTTGTGAGGTGGGAGGGTCTCAGAGCTCAGGCTCCAGCCCGAGTTTGAATTTCTACACTGCAATTAAACAGTCCCTTAACCAGAGCCCAGTTAGCCCAAGTCAGCTGGCACAGGTTTTCAATTGCAGTGTAGACATACCCCAGGGCCCACCTTGCTCTGGATTCGATTAGTGCTCCATAAGCACAGAGCCTGGCCAAGCTATATTAATTATTATTATTAATTATTATTATGTATTATTCCCAGTACCCAAAGATCCCAATGGGGACATGGGCCCATTTGTGTTTGTACAATGCTTAACACACAGTAACACACTGTGGATATGGGGAAAGTGGTGGACGTGATTATATCTTGACTTTAGCAAAGCTTTTGATATGGTCTCCCACAGTATTCTTGCCAGCAAGTTAAAAAAATTATGGATTGGATGAATGGACTATAAGGTGGATAGAAAGCTGGCTAGATTGTTGGGCTCAACGGGTAGTGATCAACAGCTTGATGTCTAGTTGGCAGCCGGTATCAAGCGGAGTGCCCCGGGGGTCGGTCCTGGGGCCAGTTTTGTTCAACATCTTTATTAATGATCTGGACGATGGGATAGATGGCACCCTCAGCAAGTTCGCGGATGACACTAAGCTGGGGGAAGAGGTAGATACACTGTAGGGTAGGGATAGGGTCCAGAATGACCTAGACAAATTGGAGGATTGGGCCAAAAGAAATCTGATGAGGTTCAACAAGGACAAGTGCAGAGTCCTGCACTTAGGACGGAAGAATCCCATGCACTGCTACAGGCTGGGGACTGACTGGCTAAGCAGCAGATCTGCAGAAAAGGACCTGAGGATTAGTGGATGAGAAGCTGAATATGAGTCAGCAGTGTGCCCTTGTTGCCAAGAAGGCTAACGGCATATTGGGCTGCATTAGTAGGAGCATTGCCACCAGATCAAAGGAAGTGATTATTCCCCTCTATTTGGCATTGGTGAGGCCACATGTGGAGTATTGCGTCCAGTTTTGGGGCCCCCACTACAGAAAGGATATGGACAAATTGGAGAGAGTCCAGTGGAGGGCAACAAAAATGATCAGGAGGCTGGGGCACATGACTTATGAGGAGAGGCTGAGGGAACTGGGCTTGTTTAGTCTGCAGAAGAGAAGAGTGAGGGGGGGGATTTGATAGCCAAAGAGGATGGAGCTCAGCTGTTCTCAGTGGTGGCAGATGACAGAACAAAGAGCAATGGTCTCAAATTGCAGTGGGGGAGGTCTAGGTTGGATATTAGGAAACATTATTTCACCAGGAGGATGGTGCAGCACTGGAATGGGTTACCTAGGGAGGTGGTGGAATCTCCATCCTTAGGGGTTTTTAAGGCCCTGGCTGGGATGATTTCATTGGTGTTAGTCCTGCTTTGAGCAGGGGGTTGGACTTGATGACCTCCTGAGGTCTTTTCCAGCTCTAATCTTCTATGATTCTAAGGGACTGTCCCTATTCCCATAGGCTTCCAGTCTAAATAGACATGGTAGCAAAAGGGTGGAAGGAGAAACAAAGGCCTAAAAAAAAGGACTCACCCAAGGTCATACGGCAGGTCAAGAGCAGAGCTGGAACTAGAACTGCCCCATACACTGGACTATGCTGTCTCACCATAGAGCTTAACATTTAACAGCCGTATGCAATGCATGTAATAATGAAAATGCAAACTTCCATGTCAGATCTACTAACAAATATTAAATTTTACATATGTTGGATCAATGAGACCACACTTACTGACAGATACCAAGCTGAGAAGCACTTTAAAAATACTTTTGTGAGACATACGGACACTACAATTTGAGCCACCTTGTTATAAAAAGGTCACAGAATGGATGGGGCCAAGAAGAACAGCCACAACAACAAAAGAAACCAAGAATCTTAGATATTTTTAAAGAATGTTTTTTTTTTTGGAGGAAATAAATTGTGAAAGTCACTACGGAAAGAGATGCCACATATATGTAACTCCATTGACTTCAATAGAATTCTATCTGCTTATACATATGGTAAAGTAGGTCCAAAGTTGGTAATCTTTGGGAAAGAAAAGATTTGGGAGGGAACCTGACAGATAAAAATTTCTGTGAAAACTAGATAAGCTAGATTCTTAAAACTGTGTGTGATTGTATCAAATGTAAGAGTGTAATCTAAAGGATGAATAAACCACCAAGGACAGCAATAGGAGCAGCTGTCACAAGTCATTCTAAAAAGGCAAGTATTTGTAGAAAGAAAATATTACGGGAAACAAATTTAGATGTGTTTCCTGATCACCTTCCTCCAGAATATTTCCTACATTGCCATGTCATATTGAGTCCCTCTTTTAAAAAGCAGCAAAGAACTACAATCAGTCTTAGAGTGCATAAATATTTTACAATTTAACTCATGTCTGTTTGATTTATGTTTTCATGTTTGACCAATGGCAGTTTGATTTATGTTTTCAGACTTGCCTTATGCATTGAGTATTTACAGTAACTGCTCCCAAAACTAGAAGAGAATCCTAAAAGAAAGTTAAATTTCTTCTTCTGAATGGATATTTAAAGGTAAGTGCACACTTTGTCCTCAGTTATTCATGGGAGCCGAGGAACTGGAATGTAACCATGGTACAATGTGTGCTGTCTAAAAGGGGTTCTAGATTTAAAGATGAGGAAAATGTTTATAAGGACATATTTCCAGAGATCTGTATGTGTCAGGTAGAGGAACTGATGGACATCCCTATTTTTCATAATGCAGTATACTAGGCAGTGAGTGAGATTAAGGAGAGTTTAACTAGTATGTAAGCCAGGGTATGTTTTCATTGACATCTTACAAAGAATGTCATGAAATGTTACCAGCCAGGTACAAAAATCAATCAATCAATCAATCCACTCACCCACATATATGATGACAATAAAACTAATATTTTACTCACTCAAAACAATTAGTCACAAAGGGTAAATGAGTGAGTAGAGTTTTGCAAGACTAGTGTATTATCACCATTCTTTCTTAAGTAATATGCAGGCATTGTAATGTGGCAAAAATATTTTCTAATCACATTGTGGACATTGTTTATTATTTCCTAGTCCTGACACTACCATAAATAAAATGTTATGTGCTATGTACTGCAAATTTAATTAGCAGTGGCTTTTATATTTCCCAAACAGAAAATTGTAGCCTGCGTCACAGAAAAAATGATTGCAATTCTCTATAACTGTCTATGAGTGAAATCATGGGCCCCACTGAAGTCAATGGCAATATTCCCATTGACTTCAGTGCAGACAGATTTCTTGCTATAACTTTATCCTGCCCTTATTCTTTCCCCACTCTGTTATGCCTGCTTTCTCTTTGAATCACCACTGTCATATTTCAGTATTTCCCATAACTGTCTACACATCTTTAGAGCTGAAACTAGAAATGGCCAGGAACTAGAATATTGCCTGACTCAAGGAGTTGCCCCTGTCCCCTCCACACCCCCACTTCTTATTAGAAGTCCCCTACAGCAGATTTGCTGCTTTAAGAGTTCACTGGAAAAGTAAAAGGGTGGTAGAATGATAATGTTATTAAAAATTACCATCGCTTTCTTAGACTGGCAATCCCTGGGACATTGGATTGTAGTGTGACAGGTTCGGTCACAGAGACCCCCTTGGGATTGTCACCTTACGTGCTGGAATTACCTCTGAGCCTGTTTTCCCTGCCAGCTTGGGACTCCAGAACCCTGCCTTGTTGAGCCAGACACACTAGCCTGCTGCAACACCGACCCAGGTCTGGTCCACGTCCCCAAAGCTGCAGGCTTAACTGAAAACAGCTCTGCAGGTCACCAACCTCCAGCACCCAGACACCCAGCTCCCAGTGGAATCTTTTGCTTGGCCTGACTGCTCTGGAGGTTAATTTGGACAATTTCCATCATGTCCTTTAACTCCCTCCTGAACCTCTGAACATACTCAGTCACAGGTTCTTCCCTCACCTTGTTGCAACATTCCCAGGTATCCCTAATGAGATGAAGAGGTCCCCTCACTTTCCTCCCGTACGGAAGGTCAAATGGGGAAAATCCCATGGACTCTTGGGGTACCTCCCTGTACGTATACAGCAGGAATGGCAATAACTCATCCCAACTTTGGCCCCTTTTCTTGGCATACATCCGCAGCATGGATTTTAGGGTCCCATTGAACCGTTCCACCAGCCCATTGGCCTGGGGGTGGTAAGGGGCCGTCTTAAGCTGTCTCATTCCACACACCTTCCATAGCTCATTGAACATCTGTGACATAAAATTTGCCCCCCAATCAGACAAAATCTCCTTAGGGAAGCCCACTCTGCTGAATATGGTGAGCAGGGCTCTACCATTTCAACCTGTATGTTAGACAGCGTGATTGCCTCACGATGCCGAGTAGCGAAATCCACCACCACTAAAATATACTTGTTCCCCCTCCGAGTGGGGCACGGCCTAGGACCCACTATGTCCATTGCCATCCTTTGGAATGCCTCCTGTATAACAGGCAAGGGAGGCAGCGGAGCCTTCTGGGGTCCCACCGGTTTCTTCCTCTCTTGACACACTGCACAAGTCCTACAATAATCCCACACATTATTCTGTATCCCTGGCCAGTAGAAATTCCTCCTCAGCCTGTTGTAAATCCTCTGTACCCCCAAGTGACCAGCAAAGGGACTATCATTTGCTACCAGCGCTAATTCCCCCAGTGTTGGCTGGGTACAACCAACTGCTTATAGGGTTGGCCGGAGCCTCGGTTCTTCCCTACAGGGGACTCCCTATACAGTTTCCCATCCTTTTAAAAAAACTTCTCCCCTCCCCCTTCCTGGAGTTCCCTCTGAGACACACTTTCTTATGCCCTCAAGGGAGGGGCCGACCCTTTGTTTAGCTGCAAATTCCTAACAGACAACCCTTGAGATAGCGTCTCCATCCCTAGGCACTGACTGCATCTCCCCTGCCCTCATCCCTGGGAGCCTGTCATCCTCAGCTGGGCAGAGGTCTGGCTCTACCTCTCCCATACTTGGAAGCATCCTGCCTTCCTGCACTGTCGTGTCAATGGGACCCTCCCTCACCTCCTCTGCCAAGGTCCCCGCCCCATTTCTGGGGATTGCCTCTGAGATACCTACCCCCATGTTCCCTAGGGCAGGATGTGTTAGCTGTTCAGCTGCATCAGACCTACAGTCATCTGCTAGAACAGCCTCCTCACCGACAGGCAGTTCTCTCTCGTCCCCTTCTGGGAACCCCTCACAGTGTTTCTTCCTGTTGCGAGTTACTACACTAACAGTCCTGGCTTTGCTGAAAAAATCATTTCCCAGCAACATGTCCGCGGGGATGTCCTCAAGCATCCCCACCAGTAAATCACCTTCCATACCTTCCCACTCCATATGAACCTTCGCCAGGGGTACAAGGAATCTTTGCTGTCCCACCCCCTTAATGTGGGCCATCTGCCCCGTCAAAACACTAGCATCTGGAACCACACTTGGTCGAACCAGAGAGAACTGAGCTGCAGTATCCCTCCATTCCAGACACTGTGCCATCAGTCTTGATAACCTTGATGTGTTCCCTGTCGGCTTCACTAGGCCCCGTGTCCACCAAGCTGGTGTGATAAGAGGTGGGAGTGCCCTCTGGGACCTCAGGGCTGAGGACAAATGAGCTAACATGGGATAAGGGAGGTTTACTCTCCTTTAATTTGGGACAGTTGCTCCTCACGTGCTCTGGGAAATTGCAGTGTAAGCAGCTTCTGGGATTCCTTTGTTGTCCAGGAGCCCTGGGGCGAGTAACTGGGCAATGGGGAGGTGAGCACCCAGCCTCCTTTTTCCCAGGGGTAAAACAGTGATTCTGCTTTCCACCAACACTGTACCCCTCTGACAGTGGTTTATATTTAATTGCAGCTTGTGATTGCTCATAAGAGTCTGCAAACCCAGCTAATTCACCCACTGCATCCACCTTTTTGTCCCACAAATACTATTTTACATCATCACTGCACATATTCAGGAACTGTTCCTAAGTAACCAAATCACACATTTCTTCAAAGCTTGTAATGCCTTTTCCCCTCACCCACTTGTCTAAGAAATCTCTCATTTCATTTACATAAGCCACATTACTCAATCCAGTCCCCCTCCTAAGGCTCCTGAATTTAACCCTGTAGGTTTCAGGTGTAATCTGAAACTGTTTCAAAACCAATTCCTTAAATATACTATAGTTTGAAGCATCAGCAATAAGCATCTTATTGAATATGTCCAGAGCTCTTCCAGTCAATTTTGCAACCAGAGTAGTCATCTTTTGATCTTCAAGAATTGCATGGAGAGTGCACAGTCTCTCAAAGGTGACAAAATACTCGATAATATCACTGGATTCATCATATGGTGGACATAACCGCTCCCATTTATGGATTTTTGGGGAATTGGAGCCTGCTGCTGAAGGGTTCTGTCTCTTTCACTCCATTATAGCCAGTTCATGCTTCTGGGTCTCAATCTGGGCTTGTCTCTGGGCCTCAATTTCTTTGTTTCTTAACTCCAGGGCTTGCTGCCTCTCCCTTTCCTTCTCCTCCAGAGCATGTTGCCTCTCTTCTTGAGCAGCTTGTTGGGCTAACCTCTGGACTTCCATGGCTCTTTTGTGAGCAGCTTTTTCCCAAACAAATTGGGAATTAATCTCCATTATTTTTAATTCCAGCGGCTTTTTATGTTCATTTTCCTTCTCAGCAATTTTCAACCTGTGCAATTTTAGCTTCTTCTGAGCTTCACTCTCACCCATTTTACTAATTTTCTGCCTCTATTTCCCTTACCCGAAATAAGCAAACAGAAAATAACAAAGTAGTAACCAATTTGTCTGTTCTCCAGCCAGCACACTTAAAACTCACTTAAAATCACTACCAGTGTCTCAAAGCAATCAACTGTGCACAGATCCTGCTCGACTACTCCACCGTAATGGGTTCGGTCACAGAGACCCCCTTGGGACCGTCACCTGACATGCTGGAATTACCTCTGAGCCCATTTTCCCTACCAGCTTTGGACTTCCAGAACCCTGCCTTGTTGATCCAGACACTCTAGCCTGCTGCAACACCTACCCAGGTCTGGTCCATGCCCCCAAAACTGCAGGCTTAACTGAAAACAGCTCTGCAGGTTACCAACCTCCAGCATCCAGACACCCAGCTCCCAATGGGATCCAAACCCCAAATAAATCCGTTTTACTCTGTATAAATCTTATACAGGGTAAACTCATAAATTGCCCACCCTCTATAACACTGCTAGAGAGATATGCACAGCTGTTTGCTCCCCCAGTTATTAATCACTCACTAATTCATTAATAAACAAAAGTGATTTTATTAACTATAAAAAGTAGGATTTAAGTGGTTTCAAGTAATAACAGACAGAACAAAATAAGTCACCAAGCAAAATAAAGCAAAAACACGCAAGTCTAAGCTTAATACATTAAGAAACTGATTACAGATAAAATCTCACCCTCAGAGATGTTCCAATAAGCTTCTTTCACAGACTAGACTCCTTCCTAGTCTGGGCCCAATGCTTTCCCCTGGTACGGTCCTTGTTAGTTCCAGTAGACATCTTAGGTGGAAAGTAGGGGTGTTCTCATGACTGGCAGCCCCCTTTGTTCTGTTCCACCCCCTTTTATAGCTTTGACACAAGGCAGGTATCTTTTGTCTCTCTGGGTCCCCACCCTTCCTTCTAAATGGAAAATTACCAGATTTAAGATGGATTCCAGTATCATGTGACATGGGCACATGTCACTGTAAGGCCTCATTATTCATTACCCACCTGCTGGCCCACGCATACAGGTAAACAAACCATCCATATAGGTAAATACAGGTAAATAAACCAACCACGCAGGTAAATAGACCATCCACAACCAATTGTCCTAGTCAATGGGAGCCATCAAGCTTCTAAACCACCATTAATGACCCCTACTTTGCATAATTACAATAGGACCTCAAGGTTATATTTCATATTTCTAGCTTCAGATACAAGTATGATACATGCATACAAATAGGATGAACAAACTGCTGAACCAACAAGAAGGGATGCCATTTTAGATTTGGTTTTGGTGAGTAGTGAGGACCTCATAGAACAAATGGTTGTAGGGGACAACCTTGGTTCGAGCGATCATGAGCTAATTCAGTTTAAACTAAATGGAAGGATAAACAAAAATAGATCTGTGACTAGGGTTTTTTATTTCAAAAGAGCTAACTTTAAAAAATTAAGGAAATTAGTTAGGGAAGTGGATTGGACCGAAGAACTTGTAGATCTAAAGTCAGAGGAGGCCTGGAATTACTTCAAGTCAAAGTTGCAGAAACAGTCAAAAGCCTGCATCCCAAGAAAGGGGGAAAAAATCATAGGCAGGAATTGTAGACCAAGCTGGATGAGCAAGCATCTCAAAGAGGTGGTTATGGATAATCTAGGCATGGCCCAATATCTAAACAAATACTTTGCCTCAGTCTTTAATGAGGCTAATGAGGAGCTTAGGGATAATGGCAGGATGACAAATGGGAATGAGGATATGGAGGTAGATATTACCACATGCGAGGTAGAAGCCAAACTCGAACAGCTTAATGGGGCTAAATCGGGGGGCCCAGATAATCTTCATCTCAGGCCTGTTAGTTTGACATTTGTAGTATGCAAGGTCTTGGAAAAAAAATTGAAGGAGAAAGTAGTTAAGGACACTAGGTCAATGGTAATTGGGACAAAATACAACATGGTTTTACAAAAGGTAGTGTGACAGACCCAGACCAGTGGGGTACAGGAGTCTGGTAGAGGGCAAATATACTGGTCACTGGATGAGTAGTTTTCTGTTCCCTGAGTGACCAGAGCAGGGGCTGCACTAGAGTAATCAGGAACCTGCTAGAACCAGTTAAGGCAGGCAAGCTAATTAGGACACCTGGGTTTTAAAAGGAGCTCACTTCAGTTTGTGGTGCGAGTGTGAGGAGCTGGGAGCAAGAGGCGCAAGGAGCTGAGAGTGAGAGGGTGTGCTGCTGGAGGACTGAGGAGCACAAGTGTTATCAGACACCAGGAGGAAGGTCCTGTGGTGAGAATAAGGAAGGTGTTTGGAGGAGGCCATGGGGAAGTAGCCCAGGGAGTTGTAGCTGTCATGCAGCTGTTACAGGAGGCACTATAGACAGCTGCAGTCCACAGGGCCCTGGGCTGCAACCCGGAGTAGAGGGCGGGCCCGGGTTCCCCCCAAACCTCCCAATTGACCTGGACTGTGGATTCTTCCAGAGGGGAAGGTCTCTGGGCTGTTCCCCAACCCACATGGTGAATCTCTGAGGCAAGAAAATCCGCCAATAAACGCAGGACCCACCAAGATAGAGGAGGAACTTTGTCACAGTAGATTGTGCCAAACCAACCTGATCTCCTTCTTTCAGAAGGTAACATATTTTTTAGACAAAGGAAACACAGTGGATCTAATTTACCTCGATTTTAGTAAGGCATTTGATATGGTTCCACATGGGGAATTATTAGCTAAACTGGAAAAGATGGGGACCAATAAGAAAATTGAAAGGTGGATAAGTAACTGGTTAAAGGGGAGACTACAGCGGGTCGTACTGAAAGGTGAACTGTCAGGCTGGATGGAGGTTACTAGTGGAACAAGTACAGAGAAGCAATGGCGTAGCCATGTGGAACGAACAAGGGGAGCGATCACAAAAAAAGGCGCCACCCGCTGCGGCGCTTTTACTGACGGGGCAGCGCTCCGGGTCTTCGGCGGCACTTCGGCAGCGGGTCCTTCACTCGCTCCATGGGTCTTCGGCGGCATTTCGGCGGCGGGTGCTTCAGTGCCGCCAAACACACCCGGAGCAAGTGAATGACCTGCCGCCGAAGTGCCGCCGAAGACCCGGAGCGCTGCCGGGTGAGTAAAAATTAAAAAGGCGCCAAGAAATTGAAAAGGCGCCACTTGTGCTCAGTGGGAGAGCGGCCACTTCCCTGCTCTGCACCTAGCTACGCTACTGCAGAGAAGAGCTACTAGGATGATCCAAGGAATAGAAAACCTGTCTGATGAAAGGAGACTCAAAGAGCTTGGCTTGTTTAGCCTAACCAAAAGAAGGCTGAGGGGAGATATGATTGCTCTCTATAAATATATCAGAGGAATAAATACCAGGGAGGGAGAGGAATTATTTAAGCTCAGTACCAATGTGGACACAAGAACAAATGGATACAAACTGTCCATCAGGAAGTTTAGACTTGAAATTAGACAAAGGTTTCTAACCATCAGAGGAGTGAAGTTCTG
This sequence comes from Terrapene triunguis, assembly GCF_002925995.2. Classification (NCBI taxonomy): domain Eukaryota; kingdom Metazoa; phylum Chordata; order Testudines; family Emydidae; genus Terrapene; species Terrapene triunguis. The sequence goes on along the minus strand of NW_020699750.1, from coordinate 1,508 downwards.
GAACAGCCTTCCAAGGGGAGCAGTGGGGGCAAAAGACATATCTGGCTTCAGGACTAAACTTGATAAGTTTATGGAGGGGATGGTATGATGAGATAGCCTAATTTTGGCAATTAATTGATCTTTGACTATTAGCGGTAAATATGCCCAATGGCCTGTGATGGGATGTTAGATGGGGTGGGATCTGAGTTACTACAGAGAATTCTTTCCTGGGTGTCTGGCTGGTGAGTCTTGCCCACATGCTCAGGGTTTAGCTGATCGCCATATTTGGGATTGGGAAGGAATTTTCCTCCAGGGCAGATTGGCAGAGGCCCTGGGGATTTTTCGCTTTCCTCTGCAGCGTGGGGCACAGGTCACTTGCTGGAGGATTCTCTGCACCTTGAAGTCTTTAAACCACAACTTGAGGACTTCAATAGCTCGACATAGCTTAGGGGTTTGATACAGGAGTGGGTGGGTGAGATTCTGTGGCCTGCATTGTGCAGGAGGTCAGACTAGACGATCATAATGCTCCCTTCTGACTTTAAAGTCAAGGTGGTACTGTCTGTGGAGTGGTGATTTGCCATTATGAACATCACACTTGCCAAAGATTTTCATTTCTTTGGAATTAAAGTCAGATAAAACTCTTGGACATTTTCTTGGATTCAGGACTGCCGTTATCTTCTGGGGATTCACAAAGGAATACTGGTTGATGAAAGGATGTTTTTCTACTCCCACTATCAGGCATAGTCCATGTTGTAAATGCTTTAGCTCCTGTTATTTGTACTGCATCTTCTTGTGGTCTTTTCACAGTTCATTAAGAAGAGGAGGAGGAAAAAGAACAGACTGTCAGTTCCATCATTAAAATGTGCCAGTAGTACAACTGAGGGAATAACATGCTCCACTAACTCATGTTTGGCTGATAAACCAGAAAAACCTGGCAAGCCTTTGTCGTGGAAAGAATCACCCACGCAGTGATTTTAGTTCACAGACTCAGAGCCTGAGGCCAGTTTATTGACATACAGACCAGTGCGCACTGGGGTGAGGTCCGAAGACCAACACCCCGAGCCCCACACGCAGGAGGGCTTTTATTCCATTAAACCACAAGCAAGGTACAAACAATACGTCATGAGTTAAGAAATTAGGGACCAATTATAAGCAGGATATGGGGTGAACACGAGCTCGGGAGCAAATCATAGGCCAGGGATGTGGTGAACACGCCCCGGTCATGAGCTAGGGTGTTGGGGTTGGGGTCACTCTTCCCTCCTCCCCTCGCCTACTTTCTCAATTTCCGAGGAGTGGGCGTTCGGTGGTTTTCCGCAGGGGTGGTGCTTGGCCCTAGCTTGGGTACATTTCTTAAGACTTGGTATATGTCATTTTCCGGGGGATTGTGACAAGGGCTAAGGGGGGCTTTTCAGGAGATGCTTAAAGGGGAACTATTATAGGTTATTTGCAGATAGCTACAACTGCAAGAGTGATTAGCTCTTTGCAAAAGCAATTTCTTAATGTATTTCATAAACTTGCGGTTAATATAT
>NW_020699749.1:0-26855 GCF_002925995.2 Terrapene triunguis | reverse complement strand
CCCTACATTTGAACCCTAAAGTTCAAAGTGGGGATCCAGCCTTGACAAGGGGTATTACTGAACAGAGAAAAGCCCTTAAGTTTGAGGAGTCCAAAAGGGGAAACTGAAGCAGGAGACTGCAGAACCCACCCCAGGACAATCTCTCCCATTGAAGCTCTTCCACTGTGGATAAATGATTAGAGTCACTGGATGAGAGAGAGAGAGAGAGAGAGAGACTGTAGTCCAGTGCTTAGGGCAACCAGCTGCAAGACCCAGTCTCCCTGCTTCAATCCCTTTTTCTTTATCACCCACATCAGAATATTCCATAATTCAGTGGTTAGAGCACTCTCCTGAAAGTGGGAGACCCCTCTTCAAATTCTCTTCCTGCCCCCACTCTCAGGCAGAGAGTGAGGAATTGAACTTGGGTCACCACATCTCAGATGAGTGCTCTAACCACTGGACTAGACGTTCTAAGTTGGGGGGGGGGATCAGCTCATCCTCTGGGTGGCAGATTTTTTGAATGGGATCATATCCAATAGATGGCCTCTGAGCATGCCTATAGGATCAGGCCCATTACAGGCAGCTGAACATATCTTTCCCTAATTCATGATCACTCTGGGGAGACAGGTGTCTAAACAGCTAGAGTCAGGCAGCAGTGTGCATGCCCAGAGGCAGAGACTTTTACCCTGATACATTTAGGCATTGAATTAGTTTAGGTGCCCACAGAATTTGGCAGGAGTTTTGTGGATCACCATGGCAGGGCCGCCCAGGGGGGGAGGGGGGCGGCAAGTGGGGCAATTTGCCCCAGGCCCTGCAGGGGCCCCCACGAGAATATAGTATTCTATAGTATTGCAACTTTTTTTTATGGAAGGGGCCCCCAAAATTGCTTTGCCCCAGGCCCCCTGAATCCTCTGGGCAGCCCTGTACCATGGAGACTCAAACTGGAATTTAGGTGCCTAAATCTGGAGTCTAGGCACCTAAGTACCTTTCTGAATCTCATCCAACCCCTCCCAAGTAAATCTATATGGAGACAATTTCATTTTATACACACAGTATCTTGAAGAATTAGTCTCCTTAGTTGTCTTCTTGAAAGAGATGGAATCAGAGTTCCCTTGTAAATAATCTATTTATCCTATCTTGGTTTACCATGCTCATCACTGGAGCAGAGAGCCTTCCACTAGCTCAGTAAGCAATATGACTAACATCTGTTTGCATTCTCATACTCCCTGTAGGGGGAGAAGTATGGTAAGTGGAATGTTTTGTTTTGGTAAGGGACTTTTGTTTTTTAAATATATATGTCCAAAGTAGACTTTTGGCAAAATTTCTGATACCATATTACATTATCTTCTGGCACATCTAATTTAGGGCCTGATGCTGCAAACTTTAATGTGTTCTACATCCAAGTACAACTTAATTCTAAATTAAATGGTGATTTAAAATCCCCTCAAAGGCCCAGTTTTGCTACATATACTCATCCACTTCTACATCTTCCTTATTTAAGACTGTTTTCCACATCTGTTTTTTGTCTACTACTTAGTACTTTACATATTTCCTCACTTCAAACTAATTTGTTGTCCAAGTAAAGGAAAGCCTGTTTCTACAACCCTTACTCATAGAGTGTAATACTTTACTCAAAACAAGTTTGTGAAGGGTGACCCTCACCAGCAGGGTCATCTAGTGGTCAGACAAGGTTGCGGAAAGTGGTCCCCCTTCCCTCTACAACTCCATCCTGAGGGGTCAGTCCCTTCTCTTATAGCTCAGCCCTCCAACCAGGTCCCACCCCTTTTGGAGTATACAAAAAGAGAAGTCCAAAACAGAGAAGGCTTTTGGTGCTCACAAAGCTTTAGTGCTTTCTTCTTAGCTTCAGGACTTAATGTCTGGACCCATGTGCATTCAGGGCTTTCACAGCTGGATTCCCCACAGAGAGTAGACTCTTTATTATCCCATTTTTAGGGGTTGGTAGAGAATCCTAGCCAATCCTCTCCACTGCGCTTTAATCTAGGGCCCAATAGTAGGCCATTTAGTTCTGCTCCCTGGATTACTTCCTACCTAAATTCCCCTTCTGCTCCCTCCCCAAGGTAAGTTTAAAGCACTGAACAGAAAATAAAGTTTGACCTTCCCTAACAATCACCAATCTCTCTTTTGGTCACGTCTCAGGCAATTAGAGGTCCCGGGCTGTGACTTTCCAAGAGCAAAGATCTGTGCCCTTCTACTGCTTGTCCTCTTGTGAGCTATGCTGCTTCTCCTTTTAAGCTCCACCTCCAGCTTGTGCAGGCTTTGCTGACGTGGCCGGGTAGGCCACCTGGCCTCAGAGCTCCTTCTTAACCCCGTGTTCTCCAGTGTGGTGTTTGTATACCTCATCACAAAGTCCTACTAAAATGAAATTAAATGTACTCTGGTGCAATTGATTTTGAGTAATTCCACTGACTTCCACAGTCACCAATGTGCTGAGAGGAATTTCCCTATGTTTAGCCACCCTGCTTGGTTCCATGCATGTACCACATTGCAGAGGTGCAACTACATGAAAAAAGTGGGATGTGAGGAAATGAACAGGGGAATGAAAGGGTGGGGAGGGGGCCACAACAAGGGAGACATTAACAAGATAGTAAAAAATAGGAGGGTGGCATAAACCCTAGTAGCTATGGCTATCCTACTAAGTGATCCTGAAGCAGTTAGTATTTATATTCCAGAAAGAAGTAGGAGGAGAGCCAAGGAAAGCAAAGAGCTAACAATCCTGTGAAGGCCTTTTCCAATTGTCCTAGCTTGTGGGCCCTTGAGTCCGGCCAGTCAAGCTTGGCAGGATTTCCAAGCAGCTCCTTAAAAGCCTGAGGCAAGGGAGGGTATCCTGAGCTTGCTCAGTTCCTGAAAGTGCTTTAAATGGGATTATCATACAGCATGCTTGCATCAAAGCGTTCCATAATAAACAGCCTTTCTAATCAGGGCCTGATGCATTATTTATTTTCTCAAATTAACAGTCATATCACGTGCAAATTAAAAGCTACTTGATTCATCCCATTATGTTTATAAACAGTAGCAAGTGCAGTTATTATAGGAATAACTATGGGGGAAAGTGTTTATTATGGAATACTTAAAGTGGATCCCTTTAAATACTTTTATTTTTCACTGTTAAAAAAATCCAGCTCATTGACAATCCAATTACAGATTGTATGGTAGCACTGCAATCAAATGCAAATTTTGCCATAAAATATACAGTTTACTATAATAATTGCTTAAATTGTCCTTTTAAACTGTAAATAAACACCTCTAATATACATACTTCAAGTAACTCAAATTAGCAGTTTAAAAGGACTGCTTTCTATTGTCTGTGTAATTGTAAAAACTGTTTGACTTGGCAATAAATAAAATGTAAGGAACCGAATTGGCTGTGATGCAAACTTTTATTAACTTTAAATGTAGTATTTAACACAGCTAATTTGAGGAGGGATTATGCCAGCCATTGGCATATAAAATATCCAAGATGGCTTAAAATTGCATTCAACTATTTAAATTCACAGCTACACTGCTCTGCAAAATTGCTACAATGAGGCACTTAACATTCTCAAATCATCTTTGATAGTAAATAGAGGTTTTCAGGAGGGTTATTTTAAAAAAGGAAGGAAGGAAATATGTGTTAAATTATTCAAATTGAACAAAATCTGTGTGATTACTATGTTCCCCCACACACACTCCTGGATATTCTATAAAAGTCAAGACCACTCTCTGCTTTCATTAAAAAATAAAATAGATCTAGCCTTTTCATTGCAGAAGTAGCCTTGAAAATGTAAGTTTAGTGTTGCTATTTTAGAACAAGTCAAGATGGCTCATGTAAAGATACAGGAGCCAAGCCTGTAGAATTCTTTGAAAGATTTAACATAATGGATAAAGGAGCACTAGTGATAGTTTATTGAAGGCTTCCCAGTGCTTTTATGAAATACTCTCACAAGAAGCTACTTAGGAAAACTGGTAACCATGGTGAGAAGTAAAGTCCTGTCATGCATTAACACCTGGTTACATTATTGGAAATAGGGTGACCAGATGTCCTGATTTTATAGGGACAGTCCTGATATTCGGGGCTTTTTCTTATATAGGTGCCTATTACCCCCCATCCCCTGTCCTGATTTTTCACACTTTTTATCTGGTCACCCTAATTGGAAAACAAAGTAAATATTATCAATGTTCATCTTGGAAAGAGATTAATAACAGTAGCAATCAGCACTTAGGGCCATTATTACACAGTTTACTTAATTTAGAAGTGAGTTTCCAGAGTACTGAACGTTTAAGATTTTGCTTGGTTAAGAAGGTATATTGTGATGCTGTACAGAAGCTTAACACAGGCAACTAGATGCCACTGAGCACATGAAATTCAAAGAGTGCCCCGTGTTCATTTCAAGATTAATGTAAAACTACTCATTCAGTAGCTCTGTGTACATTGAGAGGTTCTAAAGAATCATACTGAATCCTTGAATGAAGGTGGGCATGATCCCTTGGAGACAATTGGAATGGAAGTGATTTTAGTTTTATTTTTATTGGTACATAGATGCCAAAGATGTAAAATAAACCATAAAATTCAGATCTAGATCCAAATTTCAAGCCACCAATAGAGTGGAAGCATGCAGATTTGGTTTAACCCACTATAGGGACAGGTGTCAGTTGAGAAATAGGGATCCAGTTTTGGGTTGAGATTCTGAAATATATCTACCACTGCCCTGCCAAAGATCAGTAATGCTCAGGTGCATGGTTTTGGTTTGGAGCTCCCTTTATACATGCATCCGAAGAAGTGGGTATTCACCCACGAAAGCTCATGCTCCTATACGTCTGTTAGTCTATAAGGTGCCACAGGACTCTTTGCTGCTTTTACAGATCCAGACTAACACGGCTACCCCTTTGATACTTTATATATAATGTTAGGCAGAATCAGGATTTTAAGATTTTAAGGCATATGAGGTGGGCGAATGGGAATACTTCCTTGTCTGGTGAGAGAATCCCAGACAGAGTGACTCCAGTTGGGCATTTAGCAGAGGAATGAATTTGAGTGACACCTCTAGCACAAAGGAAAGAATTTAGAGTGGGATTCATGAAGGGCTTTAGGCATTGCAACGCTGAGTGTCACACCACCTAACCAAGCCCTAGCTGTGCCTTCCCAGCTATATTGCTATTGTTAGCCAAATCGTGTCCTGCTGCCTCCCATCTGCTGGAGTCTTTGTCTGCTGCAGGAAAAGACTCCATCAGTTGGGAAAGGCTCTGGCAGCTCCTCCGTGCTGGAGCATTCCCCCACCACAGGTAAAGACTCCAGCAACAGGGAAAGGTTCTTGCAGGTGGGAGGCAGCAGGGAAAGGGCTCAGCCTTTCTTTGCTGCCTCCCGCCTGCTAAAGCCTTTCCTCACAACAGTGAAAGGCTCTGGCAGCAGAGGGCTGCTGAATTTCATCACTGCCTCTCCCCTGCCAGAGCCCTCCACGGATGTGTAGTTACACACTGCAGTGTGGATGCGGCCTGCTTTTCACTGTGGCATGTAGTTACATGCACCCTACTTGCCACCAGAAAGTGGTGAGAAGTGTAGACATAGCCTTAGGCCTTGGCTACACTTGCAAGTTACAGCACTGTAATTCACTCCCCGTCCAAACTGGCAGGGCACTTACAGCGCTGTATCTCCCTGGGTACACCGCTGCAGGTACTCCACCTCCCCGAGAGGAATAACAGCTGCAGCGGAGTGGCTATGACTCACGGGTGTGAGTGTAAATGCTTGCAGCGCTGTACTAATCACCTTGTCAAGTGGCCAATCCTCTCCATTGTTGTGACTGGCTGCAGGAATGCGGAAGTGCCGGTTTCAAAGCTCGTACAACAGAGAAAAGCAAACAGTTTGCAGCTTGCTTTGAGTGAGTAAATGAATGAGCAGGGGGCCGGGAGTTCGGAACTTGCAAAATAGAGAGCTGACATGCTCCAAAAAGCACTCTCTCTCTCCCCACACTCCCTGTCACAATCCACCCCACCCCACCCCACCCCCCATTTTGAAAAGCACATTGCAGCCACATGAATGCTGGGATAGCTGCCCATAATGCACCGCTCCCAACACAGCTGCAAATGTTGCAAGTGTGGCCACGCCACTGCGCTGGCAGCTGTCAGTGTGGACAGACTGCATCGCTTTTCCCTACTCAGCTGTACGAAGACAGGTTTACCTCACAGCGCTGTACAGCTGCAAGTGTAGCCAAGGCCTTAGTGTTCAAGGAGAGGAGAGTTAACAATCAGAGAAACAGACAGTGAAGTGGCTGTTAAATAAAGGTGCATGATGGCATCCTGAAAGTAAAACCCGTGTGCAGCTTTGTAGCTGCTTTTGCTAAATTTCTTCAAGGTGAAAAAGACTTGTGTACTACATGGGGGCACTAAATAGAAAGAAGTGACTGAATCTCAATCTATTCATTCATTTCCCATTCAATGAGAAATCTGGAAACTCAAATTTGACTACTTGGAAGCTTGAAACATAAATTAATGAAAGGTATACAAAAAGACAACGGATGCTCATTTTTATACTCTCATAATACATAAACAAGGGGGGGGCTCTCATTAAAATAATAACAATACAAAACATAAGTGCAATTAGTAAAAGGAAATACTACTTTACACAGCATCTAACTGATCTATTCAGCTTACTGCTATAGGCTATAATTAAGACAAATAGCTTGGTAAGATTCAGAAAGCATTAGTCAAGTATTGAATAAGAATGGTACTAGCATTTATACTGACAAGAACAACATGGACCATCTATCTTCATGTTTTATAGTATAACAAGATTATTCCTAGTGTCAGGATAAAGTTACATACATACACACTGTTGCAGTGCTGCATTTTAGCCCTGGTGGTGCATTCTTGGGAATTCTATATCATATGATACATACATTTGATTATAGGACATGGTCTGCTCTAGAACTCCTACCATCAGACAAAGTGCTCCTGTTAGCTTAATTCTGTGATAACATCCTATGTATATTGCATTAAACAAAATTAATTTAATTTTTGCAGCATTAGTCAAAGTAGTCAGGTACTGAGCACTGGTGCTTCTTTCCAAGAGAGGCTAAGTTACTATTTCTTTTTCAGATTAAACATTTAAAAACATGTCTTACTGTTGCACTTCAAGAATTAAAAAATGATGCAAAGACAGAAAGGATTAAATGAAAAAGTTATATAAACTACAATTTAAAAGAAAATGGGAAAAGAATAAAAACCATGAATTTGTAGGTCTTCTTTGACTGATCTGAAGTTAGCCCTTCGCTAATTACATTTAAAAACAAAGTTAATTATTTCATTTTTAGGGAACATTCCATATCTGAATAGAAATGTAGAATATAAGGGAATATTCAAACTCAAATGAGTTATGGGGTATCAATAATGACTTTGGTTACGATTGAGGATACATCAGAGAATCATTATTCTATTTCCCCTTTATATTTTCATTTCAGGGGGCGACAGACCAAAATAGAGAGAATCATACCATATTGCAAGTGCTTGTAGTTTGATGAATAATTTGCTTTGGCTATCAAACTTCTGTGTTTAGCATCTCATGACTGAAAATAGGTCATGATGAGTCCAAATGATTGTGCCTTCAAGGCCAGTTCAGAATAAAATTTTTACATTGTAGCTAGAGTGAACCCATAAGACATGCTGAGACTTGTCTGATTATATTACTTTGCTTGTAACTGTAAATGCATTTCCTTTTTTAACCCATAAGGCTCCTCAGGTCAGTTTCTGCCCTTGATTATAGGTACCCTAATTCAATGTAAGCAGTAGGATAGCATAGGTTAACTGAGGGCAGAAGTTGGCCTTACATGTATAAACTGCTTTAGTATCTTTAAAAAAATAGCTTGTGTCAAACTAGAATTTTTCTTCTCTATTCCTCTCTTTAGAGTTTGACTAAATACTGCTTATGCTTCACACAGTGAATGTAAGTCAGCCAGAGATTGCCATTGGAGAATTTCCCTGGCAGCCGGGCTTCCTCCTGCACCAGAGAAACCTTCCCACTCCAAGAGTAAGGAGAAGGAGGAGGCATGTTGGAGGTTGGGCAGAGAAAAGGCACAGGAGAGAATGAGTGGTGGCATGGAGAATCAAGGTTCTATTCACCAGGATCTCCACCAGCATAAGGAGCTTACATCAGTGGTGTAGGTTAACACTGCTCCTCTCTACTAGGGCCAGTGGATGAGAATCAGGGAGCTGAGATCAGCTCCCAGACATTTCTCCCCTCTTCATTGCTTACATTTATACTATATCTGTGGGCATATCAGGATAAATTGCAACAGCACATGATAATCAGCATTTGTTTAGTTCCTTTAACCATTTGAACCTGCCACAGGCTTTCCCCTAAAAGCCTCTTGTCTGCTACCCTCCACCAAACACACCCACCCAACACGGCACTATAATTTTGATCCTTTACAAGTAAGAATACAATCTGGTACTACCCAAATGAGGAAAATCTCTGAAATGTTGAACAGAGAGATACTTTGCCCTTAAGCTCCTGACAGCCAATAATACCATTAACACTAGATGCATTCATTAATAACTTTGCTTAATTGTAGTCTAATTTTCTAAAATATAGTCTAAGCAGGAGGTGCTTAGACTCAAAGGGCCAAATCCCCAGGTCTAGTAAGGCTGCACTTGATGTAAACAAGAGGTATAAGAAGGAGCAGCAAGTTGGCTCCAAACAACCCTTCCGCTTCCTCAATCTTTGGCCTGACTGGGTGCTGAACTGGTCTGTGGTATAATTCAGAGCAGCCTAAAACCTGCTCTAACTTATTTCTGCTGGAGAGGTCTCTTCCTGGCTGGCAGATCGGTCCTGTGATTACCAGAGCATAGTGCATTCCTGCACAGTAACTCTTGGCCAACTCTCCTGCCAAATTCCTGTGCCTGTGGGGAATGGACAGTGTCTTGCTGACTACACTGGTTTACGCCACCCAGGGAATTTCCAGCTGCTCTCTGTTATCCCTTGCTTCCATCTGGCTATTCTTTTCACTTTTCTCTGGCAGTGTGAATGGGGCATGACTATGGACCAGGATCTGGACCAAGGAGATTAAACTCAGCAGGAAGTTTGAAAAGGTAGCAACAAGTTACTTCAGAAACAGACTAACTTTGCTGGACACAAGTCAACCTAACAAAGTCAGAGTAATTTAACAAAGCTATTTAGGCTCTGGTGTTTAAAAAAAAAACATTTCTAAGCAATTTTGCACCTATTTCACATTGTGAGTTCTAGTTGTCCATTTATGTAGGCAAATTCTTAATTTAGGTATAGAACTGTGCTGGTAAAATAGGTATAGAATTGCATACACTTTTGAGAAAGATGCCCCTTATCTTTGCTGTCAAGGAAAGTATTGTGCTATTTTTCTTTTTTTTTTAAACGGGAAATGATTTGAGATAACAGCATTTCATTGCATTAATTTACTTCCTTGATATTCAGTGTCTTTGTCTCCTTTTCTCCTTTTTTCATATTGAAAATTGTAGCCGCTCTCATTTTTGAATAATTGTTTCCCTTTATTCTTTAAATCTGTGCTTTGGTTATCTCTGAAATGTTTTAGGATTGAACAGTTAAAATGAAAGTAAGGTAGGACCTGCAAAAATTAATGTTCCAACAAATACACTGAATCGTCTGCATTGCATAGTCTGTATGTTTTATTATCATGTTTTACTGTAGTTGGGGTGGTAATGTCACCTATTATTAAGGGTTTCTCACACTTGCTTATTTTCAGTAGCTTAGAACTTTGGGCCAAACTTTAGGTGGATGTTTTCCACTCTGGTGTCTGCCTCACACAGATTTTTTTTTAAATTGAAAAGCAAAAAATTGTTCAGCCATTTCCAACATCAAGACTAGGGAAAAATATTTTGTTTTGCCCATGTTAAAAATAAATCCTGGTGACCTCTTCTTTAAGAAGCTCCAGAGCCTTTATGCTTTGGAGCAGGGACTTGAAATTCAGAAGGAAGTAGCTTTTCTGTCATGGATGTGCCTTTTGCCAATTCCATGACAATCCATCTGAAGTTGGCCAAATTATAAGCTTTTTTAAAAAAAGCTCACAATTCAAATATGCTCACAGAGACTTGCTAGAGCTTCACAGCTAAACTCTCAGAAGATTTGGTCTGCACTAAACAGACTTCATCCCAGGGCTGAGGAGAACCTTCCTTACAATTGCAGCCCTGGGCTCCTGTGAGCTTGGCTGGGGTTGGGCACTGGAACAGAGAGCAAAGAGCCTGACTCTCCCATGCTCTCAGTTCCATCCCTTGCTGCACCCAGGCTGTGTGGAGGAGGAAGTTGCCTGATTCAAACACACACAGGACAATACGGACCTAGAGACAGAAAGAATAGATTGAGAGAAGGAGATTGGGACTGGAGGCTGTCAGAGGATGGGTAGAGAGGGAAACTGGGACTGGGAGTTGGAGTAGGGGAGAGAGTGGGACTGGCTGGGCAAGGACACTGAATCTGTGAGCTGCAGAGGAAAATGGGCGGGATGGACTTGGGAGCCACTAGGTGTGCCTGGAGATTTAGATCAGAGAAGGAGTCCAAGGGAAAAGTGAGGAGACTAGGACTAGGAACCAGTGAGGCAAGAGGAAGGAGGTGGATGAGGGGAGACAGATCTGTGAAGAAGCTGGAGTTCTGGGGGAGAACTGGAATGGCTGGACAAGAAGATTTGGACTCCTCATCCAAGTCCCAAATAGAGAGACTAGGACTGGCAGGGCAAAGAGACCGGGATGAGAAGCCAGAGGAGTAGAGACTGAATTGGTTAGGTGAGGTGAATGGGACTGGGCTGTGGAGCCAGAGGGGGAAGAGACAGGGTTGGGACATGAACAGCTTGGAGGGGACCTGGCAGAATGGGTTCTGCTTGGGGAGCACAGTTGCCTGCAGAGCCTGGAACCCAGGATTCCTGAGCCTTACCTTTCCTTTACTGTAAGCGAATACCTATGAAACCCACTGGTAATGTGTCCCATCCCCTTTCAGTGCTGGTCCACATAAAGTATGACAGCTATTGGTTACTCTGTGAGCACAAGTGAAAGAGGTCTGTGTAGTTCATCTAGACTTTCTGACCCTGCTGATGACCCATATAGATGTCAATATGGTACCACATGAAGGAATCCCCCCCCCCCCCCGCCCTGTCTGCTTTTTTTTTAAAGCACTAGTGAATTACACCCAAAAAACTACATGAAAAGAACATAATTAAGGATGTGACATTTAACATTCAAAAGTGAAGAAATGCCAGAATTAAGATTGCTTATGCAGCCTTAATTCAGCCCCTTTGTTCACATGCATTATGATACAGTCTAATTACATGATCACTTATTTTTTTTCCATAGGCTCCCTGCTTCATTCAGTGAAAATAAAGGATGTATCAGGATTGCGTAGTGAAGAAGACTGTTGTCTATAGGACTCCTGCTTTATTTGTTGCAGAAGTTGGAAGGTGTGTACTGTTCATAGTAATGGGGGCAGGCAGGTCTAGGCCCACCCACGCAGCTAAGCGGGAGGAACCACTAGTCCCAGGCTACAACTGGTTTCTGGGGACAACAAATGAAAAAACAGGATCTTGACTGAGGTCAAAGGTTAAAACTGCGGGAGCTAGAGGGTGACAAGCAGAGAACTCTCGGAAGGTGTGCCCCTATTGTGGTTGCTGGAATACAGTGGGCCTAAGCCTGCCCACAGCTAAAGTGCAAGGGGGAGGGGCCAGTGAACCCAAGCCACAAGTGAATAGTGGGGACAGCAAATGACAAAAAAAGATCTGGAGTGAGGTCAAAAGGTTATTATGAGGGATCGAGAGGGGACACCACACAGAGAACCCTTGGAAGGTATGCAGTAAATGAGGTAGGGGACTTCAGAAAAAGAAAGGATGATCTCTTAGAAAAGGCAGTTGAATGCTGCCCCGGAGAATTGGAGTCTATCCTCACCTCTGCTGCATGGTAGGCAAGTCACTTAAACCAAACTTTTGAAAGTTGGTCACTAAATAGCTTCAAGTGAAGACAGTGGGAACTGTGCTTGAATATATAACATGCTCTATAATGCTACATACTATAGCTGGTCAAAATATTTGACAAAACATCTTGTTGAGATGTGTCGATTTCAACAGACAACCTTACTTCTGGCATATCTTAACTTTTGAGTGCTCGACTTTGCAACCTTAGTATTTTTAACATAATATTTATGTAAAATAATTTTAACATGTTATGCTAAACATTGAACCAGAACAGTTATAGAAAATGCTATAATATATGCAAAGTATCCAAGTTAAGGTTGTTGTTCTAACTCATGTGTTGTCTGGTTGTGTAAATTTAGATTTGTAAATTTAAGGATGATTTAAAGGGCGAGGGTTGGAGGCATGGGATTGTTTGGTTAGTTGCTTTGGAGGGATGAAATTCCTTCAGTGTTTTTGTTCAGAAATTTATTCTCTTTTTTGTTAAGAAAAACTCAATTTTAAGCCTGTTTGTTGCTTTTCAGAAGTATCTCATCCCTCATAGCTATTGTGCACTGGGCTCCTAAAGATACTTGCAGTACTTTATTACAATAACTGTTTTGTTATTTGAGACATCTCTTCAGCTACTTACTCTTACAACCCTGTGCAGATGGTATCTTTAAAGATAGGCAGCCAAATCCTCAGTGGGTGTAATCAGTATAATGCCACTGACTTTAGTGGAGGTTTGCTGATTTACTCTGGCTGAGGAACTGCACCCAGCAAATTACTGTAATTTTGCTCCTTTGAAGGTACCATCATGCAGGATTTTCATTCATCCGCCCACCTTGCCTCAGAGACTGTCTCTCCTATTCTTGAAGCAGCTTTTCTGCAGATATTTCTTACATTCTTTGGGATGCTTTTCTGTTTACAAAAATGTCATTTACCCATGTTATGGTACAATCTACTAACTTTTGAATTTGGGATCTCTTGCTCTCACTCTTGAAAGGAACTGACTGAATGTTCCAGAGCTTCTGTATAGCTGGAGCTGGAGCATACTTAGGGGAAGGGGGTGAGTGCCACCCTGCAAGTCTACAGGTGCATTAGAGGCCAAAAAACTCAGAGCTGGGGAAGTGCCCTCATGACTCATGCCAGTTCCGTAGCAGCTCTGCTGATGAAGGCTTGTTAAATCAGCATGTCTCCCAGTTTTCCTGTCTATGCCCCTTCCTTACCAACTCTACATACAATCCCCCATTGGAGGGAAGACGTTACTCTCTGAGCTTCCTTGTCACACACGCACAGCCCAGTTAACTTGATGGTGCCAGGATCCTTTACCTGGGTGTACAGGCTGAATCTAGACCATTGACAGTCCATTTTATTGCTTAGGAGTGGAGAGTTAGCTCAAGAGATAGTTACTTCCTTAAATTTAGATGTTGTTTGTAGTAATTTTCAATTGTTTGTTTTAGAAAGGAGAGAGTTAAAAGAAGTAGAGCAAAAATCCAGCTCACAAAAATAAACATTCTGCTTAAAATGACTGGGTTCCACAGGGAGCAGATAAACCAGATTTCTACTGTCCTCATGCACCATACATTACATGAATTCCAGCTTTCATAGGTGAAAAGACATTTTTGCTGGATTTTTCTTGCTTTACTATATGACAATTCATGAATGACAAAAATATTCAATACATTTATGCTGTACCTTTATTTAACTTATATATCCTCCTGACTTCATGTACTTGCCTTCCACCTCTCACTATGTTAAAATGTAAGACACTGTTTAGTATGAAGTAATGGCTGAGATTCTTATAAAAATGCAATTTAGACTGAGCACATTTTTCACACATGCATTTTGTCAGTTTTCCTCAGACTATTTCAAATATGCTTGCAGAAGGATGTGTCTCCCCTAAACATCTGCAGCTTAGGATCCTGCAGAAACAAAAAGCATGTCAGCAGTGTCCCCATGTATTTAAGTACCTAATCAAGTATTCCAAAGAATATTACATACTTGTATAAAATACAAAATATTTAAAGTACTTAAAGTACATGTCAAAGGTACTTCACACATAAGTAACTTTATCAGCAAGTACTTATTCAAAATTGTTTTTAAAAAACCTATCACGTCCCTCCCAACTGTCCCAGATTCTGGCTGGCTGTCCCCCAGAATGCACTGGCCTGGCAACTTTAGGCCCTGAGTTCTGGCTGCCAGAGCGTTTTGGTTTTTTTGTTTTGTTTTTTTGTTAAAGTTGTCCCTGGGTCCTGTGGAAAGACTCATCCAATACTACTGAATAATCCTTCTGCCAAGAAGGAACCATCTCCAGGATGATGTGTTTGAGATAATACAGCTATTGAAGAAAAATGCCTATTTCATGGAATTATATATATAAGATTATGTACAGACAGCATATGTAGCATATACACCTCTATACACACAATCTAACAGAAAGGAAATGTATATATTTATTTACGTTTAAGAGATTTGTTCATTGTTATTCTATGAATATTTGTGTATATGACTAAAATTTCATTGTTTTCTCTCTCTTCTGCTATGTGCTTATACTATTTAGTTAGTTCATATATTGACCAGACAATTGCAAGGAATACAGGAGATTAAAAGTTCAAGTATAATGCAAATACTTTCACTTATACAGAAGTATTATTTCCACAGTGTAATTATAAGTACTTCTGCAGTGGTGTTCTTGGCACTTGCACTTAAGTCCTTTTTATCAGTCCTTACTTCAACATTGCATTTCAGAGAGAATAAATGTCAGTCAATATTGAAAAGAAAAACAAATCAAATGGTTATAAATCCAATAAAATGGCCCATAATGTGGCTGAGTAGACTTGCAGAGATCTAGCTCTCAATTACAAACTCATTCTTGATAAAAGTTTTCTTTTGTTGGTCCACATGCCACTCACTAACATGATTGGCTGTAAGCCCAAATGAAACTTTAGTCTAGCAAGTCACTGTCATTAGGGGAAAAAACCTTGATTGAATGTAAAAAATAATTTCTAGAGATATCCTGCTGTAAAGAAACACCTGTAGGATTGATTGTGTTCTTCCCACATAGGCAAATCAAGGAAAGGACGACTTCCCCTTCATCACTCCTTAGTGCCCTCTTCTGCCTTATATAGCATCTCTGGGTAGGTCAACATTGCAATTAAAAACCCACAGATGGCCCACGCCAGCTGACTTAGGCTTGCAGGGCTCAAGCTATGGGGCTGACGGTGTAGACATTAGGGCTAGGGCTGGAGTCCATGCTCCAAGACCTTGTGAGGTGGGAGGGTCTCAGAGCTCAGGCTCCAGCCCGAGTTTGAATTTCTACACTGCAATTAAACAGTCCCTTAACCAGAGCCCAGTTAGCCCAAGTCAGCTGGCACAGGTTTTCAATTGCAGTGTAGACATACCCCAGGGCCCACCTTGCTCTGGATTCGATTAGTGCTCCATAAGCACAGAGCCTGGCCAAGCTATATTAATTATTATTATTAATTATTATTATGTATTATTCCCAGTACCCAAAGATCCCAATGGGGACATGGGCCCATTTGTGTTTGTACAATGCTTAACACACAGTAACACACTGTGGATATGGGGAAAGTGGTGGACGTGATTATATCTTGACTTTAGCAAAGCTTTTGATATGGTCTCCCACAGTATTCTTGCCAGCAAGTTAAAAAAATTATGGATTGGATGAATGGACTATAAGGTGGATAGAAAGCTGGCTAGATTGTTGGGCTCAACGGGTAGTGATCAACAGCTTGATGTCTAGTTGGCAGCCGGTATCAAGCGGAGTGCCCCGGGGGTCGGTCCTGGGGCCAGTTTTGTTCAACATCTTTATTAATGATCTGGACGATGGGATAGATGGCACCCTCAGCAAGTTCGCGGATGACACTAAGCTGGGGGAAGAGGTAGATACACTGTAGGGTAGGGATAGGGTCCAGAATGACCTAGACAAATTGGAGGATTGGGCCAAAAGAAATCTGATGAGGTTCAACAAGGACAAGTGCAGAGTCCTGCACTTAGGACGGAAGAATCCCATGCACTGCTACAGGCTGGGGACTGACTGGCTAAGCAGCAGATCTGCAGAAAAGGACCTGAGGATTAGTGGATGAGAAGCTGAATATGAGTCAGCAGTGTGCCCTTGTTGCCAAGAAGGCTAACGGCATATTGGGCTGCATTAGTAGGAGCATTGCCACCAGATCAAAGGAAGTGATTATTCCCCTCTATTTGGCATTGGTGAGGCCACATGTGGAGTATTGCGTCCAGTTTTGGGGCCCCCACTACAGAAAGGATATGGACAAATTGGAGAGAGTCCAGTGGAGGGCAACAAAAATGATCAGGAGGCTGGGGCACATGACTTATGAGGAGAGGCTGAGGGAACTGGGCTTGTTTAGTCTGCAGAAGAGAAGAGTGAGGGGGGGGATTTGATAGCCAAAGAGGATGGAGCTCAGCTGTTCTCAGTGGTGGCAGATGACAGAACAAAGAGCAATGGTCTCAAATTGCAGTGGGGGAGGTCTAGGTTGGATATTAGGAAACATTATTTCACCAGGAGGATGGTGCAGCACTGGAATGGGTTACCTAGGGAGGTGGTGGAATCTCCATCCTTAGGGGTTTTTAAGGCCCTGGCTGGGATGATTTCATTGGTGTTAGTCCTGCTTTGAGCAGGGGGTTGGACTTGATGACCTCCTGAGGTCTTTTCCAGCTCTAATCTTCTATGATTCTAAGGGACTGTCCCTATTCCCATAGGCTTCCAGTCTAAATAGACATGGTAGCAAAAGGGTGGAAGGAGAAACAAAGGCCTAAAAAAAAGGACTCACCCAAGGTCATACGGCAGGTCAAGAGCAGAGCTGGAACTAGAACTGCCCCATACACTGGACTATGCTGTCTCACCATAGAGCTTAACATTTAACAGCCGTATGCAATGCATGTAATAATGAAAATGCAAACTTCCATGTCAGATCTACTAACAAATATTAAATTTTACATATGTTGGATCAATGAGACCACACTTACTGACAGATACCAAGCTGAGAAGCACTTTAAAAATACTTTTGTGAGACATACGGACACTACAATTTGAGCCACCTTGTTATAAAAAGGTCACAGAATGGATGGGGCCAAGAAGAACAGCCACAACAACAAAAGAAACCAAGAATCTTAGATATTTTTAAAGAATGTTTTTTTTTTTGGAGGAAATAAATTGTGAAAGTCACTACGGAAAGAGATGCCACATATATGTAACTCCATTGACTTCAATAGAATTCTATCTGCTTATACATATGGTAAAGTAGGTCCAAAGTTGGTAATCTTTGGGAAAGAAAAGATTTGGGAGGGAACCTGACAGATAAAAATTTCTGTGAAAACTAGATAAGCTAGATTCTTAAAACTGTGTGTGATTGTATCAAATGTAAGAGTGTAATCTAAAGGATGAATAAACCACCAAGGACAGCAATAGGAGCAGCTGTCACAAGTCATTCTAAAAAGGCAAGTATTTGTAGAAAGAAAATATTACGGGAAACAAATTTAGATGTGTTTCCTGATCACCTTCCTCCAGAATATTTCCTACATTGCCATGTCATATTGAGTCCCTCTTTTAAAAAGCAGCAAAGAACTACAATCAGTCTTAGAGTGCATAAATATTTTACAATTTAACTCATGTCTGTTTGATTTATGTTTTCATGTTTGACCAATGGCAGTTTGATTTATGTTTTCAGACTTGCCTTATGCATTGAGTATTTACAGTAACTGCTCCCAAAACTAGAAGAGAATCCTAAAAGAAAGTTAAATTTCTTCTTCTGAATGGATATTTAAAGGTAAGTGCACACTTTGTCCTCAGTTATTCATGGGAGCCGAGGAACTGGAATGTAACCATGGTACAATGTGTGCTGTCTAAAAGGGGTTCTAGATTTAAAGATGAGGAAAATGTTTATAAGGACATATTTCCAGAGATCTGTATGTGTCAGGTAGAGGAACTGATGGACATCCCTATTTTTCATAATGCAGTATACTAGGCAGTGAGTGAGATTAAGGAGAGTTTAACTAGTATGTAAGCCAGGGTATGTTTTCATTGACATCTTACAAAGAATGTCATGAAATGTTACCAGCCAGGTACAAAAATCAATCAATCAATCAATCCACTCACCCACATATATGATGACAATAAAACTAATATTTTACTCACTCAAAACAATTAGTCACAAAGGGTAAATGAGTGAGTAGAGTTTTGCAAGACTAGTGTATTATCACCATTCTTTCTTAAGTAATATGCAGGCATTGTAATGTGGCAAAAATATTTTCTAATCACATTGTGGACATTGTTTATTATTTCCTAGTCCTGACACTACCATAAATAAAATGTTATGTGCTATGTACTGCAAATTTAATTAGCAGTGGCTTTTATATTTCCCAAACAGAAAATTGTAGCCTGCGTCACAGAAAAAATGATTGCAATTCTCTATAACTGTCTATGAGTGAAATCATGGGCCCCACTGAAGTCAATGGCAATATTCCCATTGACTTCAGTGCAGACAGATTTCTTGCTATAACTTTATCCTGCCCTTATTCTTTCCCCACTCTGTTATGCCTGCTTTCTCTTTGAATCACCACTGTCATATTTCAGTATTTCCCATAACTGTCTACACATCTTTAGAGCTGAAACTAGAAATGGCCAGGAACTAGAATATTGCCTGACTCAAGGAGTTGCCCCTGTCCCCTCCACACCCCCACTTCTTATTAGAAGTCCCCTACAGCAGATTTGCTGCTTTAAGAGTTCACTGGAAAAGTAAAAGGGTGGTAGAATGATAATGTTATTAAAAATTACCATCGCTTTCTTAGACTGGCAATCCCTGGGACATTGGATTGTAGTGTGACAGGTTCGGTCACAGAGACCCCCTTGGGATTGTCACCTTACGTGCTGGAATTACCTCTGAGCCTGTTTTCCCTGCCAGCTTGGGACTCCAGAACCCTGCCTTGTTGAGCCAGACACACTAGCCTGCTGCAACACCGACCCAGGTCTGGTCCACGTCCCCAAAGCTGCAGGCTTAACTGAAAACAGCTCTGCAGGTCACCAACCTCCAGCACCCAGACACCCAGCTCCCAGTGGAATCTTTTGCTTGGCCTGACTGCTCTGGAGGTTAATTTGGACAATTTCCATCATGTCCTTTAACTCCCTCCTGAACCTCTGAACATACTCAGTCACAGGTTCTTCCCTCACCTTGTTGCAACATTCCCAGGTATCCCTAATGAGATGAAGAGGTCCCCTCACTTTCCTCCCGTACGGAAGGTCAAATGGGGAAAATCCCATGGACTCTTGGGGTACCTCCCTGTACGTATACAGCAGGAATGGCAATAACTCATCCCAACTTTGGCCCCTTTTCTTGGCATACATCCGCAGCATGGATTTTAGGGTCCCATTGAACCGTTCCACCAGCCCATTGGCCTGGGGGTGGTAAGGGGCCGTCTTAAGCTGTCTCATTCCACACACCTTCCATAGCTCATTGAACATCTGTGACATAAAATTTGCCCCCCAATCAGACAAAATCTCCTTAGGGAAGCCCACTCTGCTGAATATGGTGAGCAGGGCTCTACCATTTCAACCTGTATGTTAGACAGCGTGATTGCCTCACGATGCCGAGTAGCGAAATCCACCACCACTAAAATATACTTGTTCCCCCTCCGAGTGGGGCACGGCCTAGGACCCACTATGTCCATTGCCATCCTTTGGAATGCCTCCTGTATAACAGGCAAGGGAGGCAGCGGAGCCTTCTGGGGTCCCACCGGTTTCTTCCTCTCTTGACACACTGCACAAGTCCTACAATAATCCCACACATTATTCTGTATCCCTGGCCAGTAGAAATTCCTCCTCAGCCTGTTGTAAATCCTCTGTACCCCCAAGTGACCAGCAAAGGGACTATCATTTGCTACCAGCGCTAATTCCCCCAGTGTTGGCTGGGTACAACCAACTGCTTATAGGGTTGGCCGGAGCCTCGGTTCTTCCCTACAGGGGACTCCCTATACAGTTTCCCATCCTTTTAAAAAAACTTCTCCCCTCCCCCTTCCTGGAGTTCCCTCTGAGACACACTTTCTTATGCCCTCAAGGGAGGGGCCGACCCTTTGTTTAGCTGCAAATTCCTAACAGACAACCCTTGAGATAGCGTCTCCATCCCTAGGCACTGACTGCATCTCCCCTGCCCTCATCCCTGGGAGCCTGTCATCCTCAGCTGGGCAGAGGTCTGGCTCTACCTCTCCCATACTTGGAAGCATCCTGCCTTCCTGCACTGTCGTGTCAATGGGACCCTCCCTCACCTCCTCTGCCAAGGTCCCCGCCCCATTTCTGGGGATTGCCTCTGAGATACCTACCCCCATGTTCCCTAGGGCAGGATGTGTTAGCTGTTCAGCTGCATCAGACCTACAGTCATCTGCTAGAACAGCCTCCTCACCGACAGGCAGTTCTCTCTCGTCCCCTTCTGGGAACCCCTCACAGTGTTTCTTCCTGTTGCGAGTTACTACACTAACAGTCCTGGCTTTGCTGAAAAAATCATTTCCCAGCAACATGTCCGCGGGGATGTCCTCAAGCATCCCCACCAGTAAATCACCTTCCATACCTTCCCACTCCATATGAACCTTCGCCAGGGGTACAAGGAATCTTTGCTGTCCCACCCCCTTAATGTGGGCCATCTGCCCCGTCAAAACACTAGCATCTGGAACCACACTTGGTCGAACCAGAGAGAACTGAGCTGCAGTATCCCTCCATTCCAGACACTGTGCCATCAGTCTTGATAACCTTGATGTGTTCCCTGTCGGCTTCACTAGGCCCCGTGTCCACCAAGCTGGTGTGATAAGAGGTGGGAGTGCCCTCTGGGACCTCAGGGCTGAGGACAAATGAGCTAACATGGGATAAGGGAGGTTTACTCTCCTTTAATTTGGGACAGTTGCTCCTCACGTGCTCTGGGAAATTGCAGTGTAAGCAGCTTCTGGGATTCCTTTGTTGTCCAGGAGCCCTGGGGCGAGTAACTGGGCAATGGGGAGGTGAGCACCCAGCCTCCTTTTTCCCAGGGGTAAAACAGTGATTCTGCTTTCCACCAACACTGTACCCCTCTGACAGTGGTTTATATTTAATTGCAGCTTGTGATTGCTCATAAGAGTCTGCAAACCCAGCTAATTCACCCACTGCATCCACCTTTTTGTCCCACAAATACTATTTTACATCATCACTGCACATATTCAGGAACTGTTCCTAAGTAACCAAATCACACATTTCTTCAAAGCTTGTAATGCCTTTTCCCCTCACCCACTTGTCTAAGAAATCTCTCATTTCATTTACATAAGCCACATTACTCAATCCAGTCCCCCTCCTAAGGCTCCTGAATTTAACCCTGTAGGTTTCAGGTGTAATCTGAAACTGTTTCAAAACCAATTCCTTAAATATACTATAGTTTGAAGCATCAGCAATAAGCATCTTATTGAATATGTCCAGAGCTCTTCCAGTCAATTTTGCAACCAGAGTAGTCATCTTTTGATCTTCAAGAATTGCATGGAGAGTGCACAGTCTCTCAAAGGTGACAAAATACTCGATAATATCACTGGATTCATCATATGGTGGACATAACCGCTCCCATTTATGGATTTTTGGGGAATTGGAGCCTGCTGCTGAAGGGTTCTGTCTCTTTCACTCCATTATAGCCAGTTCATGCTTCTGGGTCTCAATCTGGGCTTGTCTCTGGGCCTCAATTTCTTTGTTTCTTAACTCCAGGGCTTGCTGCCTCTCCCTTTCCTTCTCCTCCAGAGCATGTTGCCTCTCTTCTTGAGCAGCTTGTTGGGCTAACCTCTGGACTTCCATGGCTCTTTTGTGAGCAGCTTTTTCCCAAACAAATTGGGAATTAATCTCCATTATTTTTAATTCCAGCGGCTTTTTATGTTCATTTTCCTTCTCAGCAATTTTCAACCTGTGCAATTTTAGCTTCTTCTGAGCTTCACTCTCACCCATTTTACTAATTTTCTGCCTCTATTTCCCTTACCCGAAATAAGCAAACAGAAAATAACAAAGTAGTAACCAATTTGTCTGTTCTCCAGCCAGCACACTTAAAACTCACTTAAAATCACTACCAGTGTCTCAAAGCAATCAACTGTGCACAGATCCTGCTCGACTACTCCACCGTAATGGGTTCGGTCACAGAGACCCCCTTGGGACCGTCACCTGACATGCTGGAATTACCTCTGAGCCCATTTTCCCTACCAGCTTTGGACTTCCAGAACCCTGCCTTGTTGATCCAGACACTCTAGCCTGCTGCAACACCTACCCAGGTCTGGTCCATGCCCCCAAAACTGCAGGCTTAACTGAAAACAGCTCTGCAGGTTACCAACCTCCAGCATCCAGACACCCAGCTCCCAATGGGATCCAAACCCCAAATAAATCCGTTTTACTCTGTATAAATCTTATACAGGGTAAACTCATAAATTGCCCACCCTCTATAACACTGCTAGAGAGATATGCACAGCTGTTTGCTCCCCCAGTTATTAATCACTCACTAATTCATTAATAAACAAAAGTGATTTTATTAACTATAAAAAGTAGGATTTAAGTGGTTTCAAGTAATAACAGACAGAACAAAATAAGTCACCAAGCAAAATAAAGCAAAAACACGCAAGTCTAAGCTTAATACATTAAGAAACTGATTACAGATAAAATCTCACCCTCAGAGATGTTCCAATAAGCTTCTTTCACAGACTAGACTCCTTCCTAGTCTGGGCCCAATGCTTTCCCCTGGTACGGTCCTTGTTAGTTCCAGTAGACATCTTAGGTGGAAAGTAGGGGTGTTCTCATGACTGGCAGCCCCCTTTGTTCTGTTCCACCCCCTTTTATAGCTTTGACACAAGGCAGGTATCTTTTGTCTCTCTGGGTCCCCACCCTTCCTTCTAAATGGAAAATTACCAGATTTAAGATGGATTCCAGTATCATGTGACATGGGCACATGTCACTGTAAGGCCTCATTATTCATTACCCACCTGCTGGCCCACGCATACAGGTAAACAAACCATCCATATAGGTAAATACAGGTAAATAAACCAACCACGCAGGTAAATAGACCATCCACAACCAATTGTCCTAGTCAATGGGAGCCATCAAGCTTCTAAACCACCATTAATGACCCCTACTTTGCATAATTACAATAGGACCTCAAGGTTATATTTCATATTTCTAGCTTCAGATACAAGTATGATACATGCATACAAATAGGATGAACAAACTGCTGAACCAACAAGAAGGGATGCCATTTTAGATTTGGTTTTGGTGAGTAGTGAGGACCTCATAGAACAAATGGTTGTAGGGGACAACCTTGGTTCGAGCGATCATGAGCTAATTCAGTTTAAACTAAATGGAAGGATAAACAAAAATAGATCTGTGACTAGGGTTTTTTATTTCAAAAGAGCTAACTTTAAAAAATTAAGGAAATTAGTTAGGGAAGTGGATTGGACCGAAGAACTTGTAGATCTAAAGTCAGAGGAGGCCTGGAATTACTTCAAGTCAAAGTTGCAGAAACAGTCAAAAGCCTGCATCCCAAGAAAGGGGGAAAAAATCATAGGCAGGAATTGTAGACCAAGCTGGATGAGCAAGCATCTCAAAGAGGTGGTTATGGATAATCTAGGCATGGCCCAATATCTAAACAAATACTTTGCCTCAGTCTTTAATGAGGCTAATGAGGAGCTTAGGGATAATGGCAGGATGACAAATGGGAATGAGGATATGGAGGTAGATATTACCACATGCGAGGTAGAAGCCAAACTCGAACAGCTTAATGGGGCTAAATCGGGGGGCCCAGATAATCTTCATCTCAGGCCTGTTAGTTTGACATTTGTAGTATGCAAGGTCTTGGAAAAAAAATTGAAGGAGAAAGTAGTTAAGGACACTAGGTCAATGGTAATTGGGACAAAATACAACATGGTTTTACAAAAGGTAGTGTGACAGACCCAGACCAGTGGGGTACAGGAGTCTGGTAGAGGGCAAATATACTGGTCACTGGATGAGTAGTTTTCTGTTCCCTGAGTGACCAGAGCAGGGGCTGCACTAGAGTAATCAGGAACCTGCTAGAACCAGTTAAGGCAGGCAAGCTAATTAGGACACCTGGGTTTTAAAAGGAGCTCACTTCAGTTTGTGGTGCGAGTGTGAGGAGCTGGGAGCAAGAGGCGCAAGGAGCTGAGAGTGAGAGGGTGTGCTGCTGGAGGACTGAGGAGCACAAGTGTTATCAGACACCAGGAGGAAGGTCCTGTGGTGAGAATAAGGAAGGTGTTTGGAGGAGGCCATGGGGAAGTAGCCCAGGGAGTTGTAGCTGTCATGCAGCTGTTACAGGAGGCACTATAGACAGCTGCAGTCCACAGGGCCCTGGGCTGCAACCCGGAGTAGAGGGCGGGCCCGGGTTCCCCCCAAACCTCCCAATTGACCTGGACTGTGGATTCTTCCAGAGGGGAAGGTCTCTGGGCTGTTCCCCAACCCACATGGTGAATCTCTGAGGCAAGAAAATCCGCCAATAAACGCAGGACCCACCAAGATAGAGGAGGAACTTTGTCACAGTAGATTGTGCCAAACCAACCTGATCTCCTTCTTTCAGAAGGTAACATATTTTTTAGACAAAGGAAACACAGTGGATCTAATTTACCTCGATTTTAGTAAGGCATTTGATATGGTTCCACATGGGGAATTATTAGCTAAACTGGAAAAGATGGGGACCAATAAGAAAATTGAAAGGTGGATAAGTAACTGGTTAAAGGGGAGACTACAGCGGGTCGTACTGAAAGGTGAACTGTCAGGCTGGATGGAGGTTACTAGTGGAACAAGTACAGAGAAGCAATGGCGTAGCCATGTGGAACGAACAAGGGGAGCGATCACAAAAAAAGGCGCCACCCGCTGCGGCGCTTTTACTGACGGGGCAGCGCTCCGGGTCTTCGGCGGCACTTCGGCAGCGGGTCCTTCACTCGCTCCATGGGTCTTCGGCGGCATTTCGGCGGCGGGTGCTTCAGTGCCGCCAAACACACCCGGAGCAAGTGAATGACCTGCCGCCGAAGTGCCGCCGAAGACCCGGAGCGCTGCCGGGTGAGTAAAAATTAAAAAGGCGCCAAGAAATTGAAAAGGCGCCACTTGTGCTCAGTGGGAGAGCGGCCACTTCCCTGCTCTGCACCTAGCTACGCTACTGCAGAGAAGAGCTACTAGGATGATCCAAGGAATAGAAAACCTGTCTGATGAAAGGAGACTCAAAGAGCTTGGCTTGTTTAGCCTAACCAAAAGAAGGCTGAGGGGAGATATGATTGCTCTCTATAAATATATCAGAGGAATAAATACCAGGGAGGGAGAGGAATTATTTAAGCTCAGTACCAATGTGGACACAAGAACAAATGGATACAAACTGTCCATCAGGAAGTTTAGACTTGAAATTAGACAAAGGTTTCTAACCATCAGAGGAGTGAAGTTCTGGAACAGCCTTCCAAGGGGAGCAGTGGGGGCAAAAGACATATCTGGCTTCAGGACTAAACTTGATAAGTTTATGGAGGGGATGGTATGATGAGATAGCCTAATTTTGGCAATTAATTGATCTTTGACTATTAGCGGTAAATATGCCCAATGGCCTGTGATGGGATGTTAGATGGGGTGGGATCTGAGTTACTACAGAGAATTCTTTCCTGGGTGTCTGGCTGGTGAGTCTTGCCCACATGCTCAGGGTTTAGCTGATCGCCATATTTGGGATTGGGAAGGAATTTTCCTCCAGGGCAGATTGGCAGAGGCCCTGGGGATTTTTCGCTTTCCTCTGCAGCGTGGGGCACAGGTCACTTGCTGGAGGATTCTCTGCACCTTGAAGTCTTTAAACCACAACTTGAGGACTTCAATAGCTCGACATAGCTTAGGGGTTTGATACAGGAGTGGGTGGGTGAGATTCTGTGGCCTGCATTGTGCAGGAGGTCAGACTAGACGATCATAATGCTCCCTTCTGACTTTAAAGTCAAGGTGGTACTGTCTGTGGAGTGGTGATTTGCCATTATGAACATCACACTTGCCAAAGATTTTCATTTCTTTGGAATTAAAGTCAGATAAAACTCTTGGACATTTTCTTGGATTCAGGACTGCCGTTATCTTCTGGGGATTCACAAAGGAATACTGGTTGATGAAAGGATGTTTTTCTACTCCCACTATCAGGCATAGTCCATGTTGTAAATGCTTTAGCTCCTGTTATTTGTACTGCATCTTCTTGTGGTCTTTTCACAGTTCATTAAGAAGAGGAGGAGGAAAAAGAACAGACTGTCAGTTCCATCATTAAAATGTGCCAGTAGTACAACTGAGGGAATAACATGCTCCACTAACTCATGTTTGGCTGATAAACCAGAAAAACCTGGCAAGCCTTTGTCGTGGAAAGAATCACCCACGCAGTGATTTTAGTTCACAGACTCAGAGCCTGAGGCCAGTTTATTGACATACAGACCAGTGCGCACTGGGGTGAGGTCCGAAGACCAACACCCCGAGCCCCACACGCAGGAGGGCTTTTATTCCATTAAACCACAAGCAAGGTACAAACAATACGTCATGAGTTAAGAAATTAGGGACCAATTATAAGCAGGACATGGGGTGAACACGAGCTCGGGAGCAAATCATAGGCCGGGGATGTGGTGAACACGCCCCGGTCACGAGCTAGGGTGTTGGGGTTGGGGTCACTCTTCCCTCCTCCCCTCGCCTACTTTCTCAATTTCCGAGGAGTGGGCGTTCGGTGGTTTTCCGCAGGGGTGGTGCTTGGCCCTAGCTTGGGTACATTTCTTAAGACTTGGTATATGTCATTTTCCGGGGGATTGTGACAAGGGCTAAGGGGGGCTTTTCAGGAGATGCTTAAAGGGGAACTATTATAGGTTATTTGCAGATAGCTACAACTGCAAGAGTGATTAGCTCTTCGCAAAAGCAATTTCTTAATGTATTTCATAAACTTGCGGTTAATATAT